>NC_068352.1:26345790-26586113 GCF_014633365.1 Diospyros lotus
ACTCCTTTTTGAGGTCTCAGCTTTGGCTTGTTTTTCTTATATTTGGAGCTTTGCTCATGCTCCAATACATTCGCTTTAGCAGCAACAGAATTGAAACTTTTCTTCTCTAACCCTCTATTGTCTTCTTCAATTTGAAGTCTAAAGATCAGTTTCTTAAGATTCATCTCCTTTTTCTTGTGCTTAAGGTAATTCTTGAAATCCTTCCAATTAAAAGGCAACTTCTCAATAACAGCAACAACCACTTGGAAAGATTTACTTGGGAAAGATTACTTGAAATTCTTGCACTTGACTAACCACCATCCTGGAATCCACCATTTTGAAATCGAGGAATTGTCCAACTATGAACTTCTTAATTCCAGCATCCTTATATTTGTATTTTTGGTCTAAGGATTCTCATAGTTACTTGGTAGTTTTCATCATAATGTATATGTTGTACAATGAATCATACATACCATTTAAGACATAATTTATGCACAAGAAATCATAATGCATCCATGCCGTAACTGCATTGATTACTGGCATATCTGTTTCACCATTCTTTAAAGTAGGAGCATATTCAGTCAAGAATCTTGTAAGATTCAAATTAGTGAGGTAAAATAACTTTTTTTGCTGCCACCTCTTCAAATTCAACCCGTTGAATTTCTCAATCTTTTCGCCATGACTCGCAAGCACTACAACAAGTATCTAGGTTGCAGGAATAGATCCTTGAGCCACATTATTAGAGGTTCCAACAGAATTCACAAGAGTAGCATCTCTTGAAACAACTTATTCGTGAGAAATCTATTTTAAGATTGTTAACCAACAACAATAAAATAATTATATTATTAGCCAAACAATAATTATATTTATAATACTATAATTATTGCTTAAAAATATAATTATTATAATATTATATTTAAACCAGCAGTACAAAAATATTAAAATAATACAATATTACTCAAGGAAAAATAAAAGTACAATAATATATGAAGGGATGATAAAATCAAGAGCTGTGTAAAACACAGTTTCCTTAAAATATATTCGTCGTCTAATCAAAAGTTCTAGAGACTAATTGGTGTCTGTTTCACAAGATACAACAGTTTACAGATTGATAAGTTAGCACAAACTTTAGAACCTAACAGCGAACTGGAACAGTAATTGAACACTATTAAAACTAGAAAAATAGGAGAATTATTAGAAAATAATTCTATTGAGAATTCTCTCATTTTTTCCAATAGAGGAAGCCCTCTATTTATAGAGGAAGAAGAAAAGATGAAGAAGAAGAAGAAAAAGAAAGGGGAGGCGGCTAATTGAGGGAGAAGCTGTGGGAGGCTTTGTAGCCTTCCTCAATTATATATATATATATAATAACTTTATAATATATAATGAAGTAAACCCTTTTATATATATTAATAATTGAAATAGTAACTTGCATAGTACTATGTATTATTAATTTCAATCAACCACCTCGCACAGTGCACCCTTATAATTCAATGCATAGTGCACCTTTTTTATTTTTTCCTTTCTTTTACTTTTACAATAATATAAATTATATATTATAATACACATATCTCAAACGATTTTTCAATTAATTTTTTATTCATTAATTTATCAATTTGGACATGTGAATATACAGATATTCCAAATTTTCCACCATGTGTTGGGTCGGGTTTCCCTTCTAGTTGGAAGAAGACCCAGTAATGGTTAGGTATTCTTAGAAGGATGACCCGATAATGGTTGGGTATTCCTAAATTGATGGTCTAATTTCTTTCACTAATATTTTTATCTCATAGAACTAAAATACCCCTTAATGATATTAGGGTTTTGTGCCTCTTAGGTTATAAATTTCATGCATAATAGGTGAGAAAAAACAGAAGGAAAAACGAGTGGAAAAAGAAAAAAGTTCTTTGTTCGATTTTGGATTTCTGTTTTTGCCTGCGCAACTGTGATAAATGGACGATCATATAGTGTTTTGTAGTCCGATTAAGTTGAAATTTGGAGGGTATGTTCAAGACTCGTGGTTCTAGGATCCAAACAATAGAGATTTGATTTGGAGACCGAAAACCTTGGTAATCGAGCTGTTTTCGTACTACATTGTGGTTCGGTCTGTTTTTCCCTAACTCATTTGTTACTTCATTGATTTGAGATAAGTTTGATTCTATGTTTTGTCTCTTGCCTCTTATGATTGTTAAGAGGATTTCGATTTCTCGATTTTTACTCCTCACATTGAGGGGGGGTTTCACGTAAATTGGTTATTTCATTTATTTTTGTGATTGCATTAGTTACTTGACTAGTTGCTTTATTTCTTCACAAGTTTTCACAAGTTAGGAATTTGGTAAATTGATCTCAACAATATGTGTTTTGTTCTTATTAGAAATAGAAGTAGATGTATGTAGTATGAGTTAATATTTCAATTTTATGAAATTGAAGATAAATAAATCAAATATTTTTAACCACAACCATAAAAATATCCTTTAGCAATCTTTCTTTTTCCAAAATAAGTTATTATATTAAGAGTCTTAAATGAAAATTTTAATTTTAAATTCTATCATAGCCAAAATATGAGAATGAATTCTACATTTCCAATTTCATTCATTCCAATGTCCAAAGATAGTTTTAATTTAACCTAAAAGTAAATTTGTTTTCAAAGAATAGAGAAAGGGAAAAACACTCTCTTCCATTGATTCAATTGACCATAAGCAGATTTTTAGGTTTAGGATTCACATTAAACACTCTCTTATTACACTCTCTCTTTCATGTTAGATCCTTAAATACTGTTGGTTTACCATTAAACAAAATTAAACTTACACATTGTGACAAATTTTTAGGTTTAGGATTCACATTCACTTGAGCTGAGGAGAGGAGCATAAGTCAACTCCAGACTCCAGTTAGTAAACACTCTCTCTTACATTGATTCAATTGACCATAAGCAGATTTTTCAGTAGATTGAGTAGACTTGTAAATTTATATGAAAATATTATTAACAAAAATTTTTAGAAAAATATATCAGGGAACTCAAGACTCCTCGTAAAGCTTAAAGCTTTTGGTGCTTTTGCTGTGCACCCTGTTGGCCATGTTCTTCTCCCCACCTCACTACCATGTGCTTTTATTACTCGGTTCACCAACTTCTATACCTACTTCGAATTGCCAGAACAACGCCGCAAATCCTCCAAATCCACGCCCAACTGATCACCACCACCCTCATCTCCGACCCTTTCGCCGCCGGCCAATTGCTCGCCTCGTTGATGTTAAGCGTCTCTAACATCACGTACGCCGGCCATATGTTCACTCGAATTGCCCAACCGAACACCTTCATGTGGAACACAATGGTTAGAGGCTATGTGTCGATCTCAAACCCAGAAATGGCTTTGCATTTTTATGCAAAAATGAGGAGGAATGGCCTTCTGGGGGACGGCTATACGTACCCATTTGTGCTGAAGGCGTGTGGAATGCTGGGCGGGTCCTGGGAGGGAAGAGAAATTCATGGGGAGGTTGTGAAGGCTGGGTTGGTTGGAGATGTGTTTGTGAGGAATGGTTTGATTGGTTTGTATTGTAAGGAAGAGGAGATGGGTTGTGCTCGGCGGCTGTTTGATGGTTTTCGTGGGAGAAATTTGGTGTCTTGGAATTTGATGTTGGGTGGATACGTGGGCAGTGGGGATGCGAGGGAAGCGAAGAAAGTGTTTGATGAAATGCCTGACAGAGATGTGGTCTCTTATTCCATTATGATTGATGGGTATGGCAAGGTCTGAGGCAATAAAAAAAGTCCACTAGTTATGGGGATTTTCTTTTGTTTTGGCACCATTTGGCAAGGTTGAGAGTTGTTGAGGAAGTTTAATTGGCATCATCTTGAAGAAAAATGAACGAACTTAAGAAAAGTGTTTCTGAAATTGATTTTGAGAACTTTCTTCTTTTTTTTTTTCTTTTAAAAGTACAACCCATCTTAGGGAAAGAGTTGAGTTGAAGCATGTTTACTTATGTTTTAAAGGGAGAAAAAAAATGGATTCATGGAAGACTCAGGTGTTTTAGGAAAGTGTCACCTCATCCATCTTTTTTAGCCGTGGTTCACTCACTGTCACTGATTGCATCTTGGGTCTCTTCTCCGTTCAATTTACTGAAAAAGAATTATTAAGAATGATTACACACATAAAACGGTATTCTTTTCAGACTTTTGTTTAATTTTTTTTTATGTTTAAAACACAAAAATCAAAAACCATAAGCTAGGATTGGAAAGACCAATTATAATTTCAAAATGGTTATTATCATTAGCTTGTTGAGTTTTAAAGAAGCAATTTATGTAAAAAGACTATTCGTGTACAGAAGGTGTCCTGTTATGAAAATAGGACTTTGGTCTTAACCAAGTGTGGTTTCTCTCTCTTTCTCTCCCTCCCTCCTAGATTATTCCCCTCGACACACTCTTTTCTGTGAACTCTTGCTATTTGTTGGGAAGATTATATTGCTTTAGAGTCTTTGTAGAAATATCTCATCTCATATCAAATGATATGCTAGTAGTTCTGCAATTGAGTTATTTCAATACATATTAATGAGTTATTCTATAGAAAAAATTTTACCAGTGTGTCATTAGTTTAGTTGTTTTGACGTATGTTGTTTTGCTTTCTTCACAGAAATTTGGTGATATTATTCGAGCTAGTGTGCTCTTTGACTCCATGCCCATCAAGGATTTAATTTCTTGGAACTCTATGATTGATTCTTATGCAAAGGCTGGAGATATGGTGGCAGCTCAGCAATTATTTACAGAAATGGAAGAGAAAAATGTGATTTCTTGGAGCATTATGATTGACTGCTATGCTCAGCATGGAAATCCCAAAGAAGCCTTGATTCTGTTCAGGCAGATGCTTTGTCAAGGCATTAAACCTGACAAAGTATCCATTGTTGGTGCATTATTGGCTTGTGCACAATTAGGTGCACTTGATCAAGGAAGATGGATACATATGCACATGAAGAAGAAGAAAATTATGTTGGACATTGTTGTTCAAACCGCTTTAGTTGACATGTATATGAAATGCGGAAGTGTGAATGAGGCTTCGTCCATCTTCAACGGCATGGCGGAAAGAAATATTGTTACTTGGAATGTGATGATTGCTGGACTTGGTTTGAATGGTTTTCCAGAGGCGGCTTTGGAATGCTTCAGTCAAATGGAGATGGAAAGAATTGAAATGGATGATTTGATTTTTCTGAGTGTTCTTGCTTCATGTTCTCATGCAGGTTTAGTAACTGAAGGCCTTGCTATCTTTGACAGGATGAGAATTCATGGTATTAGGCCTAAGCTCGAGCACTATGGTTGCTTGATCGATCTCCTTGGCCGTGCAGGACAACTAAATCTAGCTCAAATGGTTATCAACTCAGTCCCTGTGAAACACAACGCGGCCCTTTGGGGATCTCTTCTTCTAGCATGTCGAACCCACAAAAGCGTGGCACTTGCAGAACTAGTGCTGGAGAAACTTGTGGAGCTCCTAGCTGATGACTCCGGGGCTTATGTTCTTATGTCAAACATCTATGCCGAAGCCGGAATATGGGAGGGTGTGTCCAAGATAAGAAAACTGATGAGGGACAGAAATTTGAAGAAGGAAACTGGAAGGAGCCTAATAGAGGTAGATGGCAGCCTTGTTGAGTTTGTTAGCGGTGAGAAGTCTCATATTCAAAGGGTGGAAGTAGACAGAGTCATTTGGAGCTTAATGAAGATGGTGATGCCTTCAGAGTAGGCTATGAGAAAAGGGGATTGAGTTGGTTACATACTTGCGTGTTGTAGCCTAAACTTGATTTGAAGATACGGCAGCTCTAACACTTGGAATGGTGCTGGTGACTGGAAGTCTAATCAGGGCATTTACAGTTTCAGTTATCATGATCAGAAGCTTTTATATTATTGTTCTGCATCTTCTGTTTGTGGGTAGATGAGATTATAGATGAGATTTTTCAATATTTGAAGCCCCCTTTCAAACAAATTTGGGAACGTAAAACTCTGTCCAAAATATTTTTCCTTCTAAAACTCTATAATTTAATCTTTTTTTAATATTTAAAAAAATTATATTAGTTGGTGATAAATATATCATATTTTGAAATATTTTATTAACTAATACAATTATTTTGGAACTAAAAATAATGTGTAATAAATGCCCATTGTCTCCCAAAACAAAATACATTTACTACATGTTATGACAATAGTTACCATTATCCAAAAAAAAAAAAAAAACTTTTTAAGTCTAAAATGAGACATAATAAATAATATATTTAATGCTCTTTAACAATAACTTGAATCATTAACAGATGTCATTACTTTATCTTAAATTAAGAGCAGGCAAAGAGATTTGAAGCCAAATGAATTTACTGCAAGTTGGTGCTGGCTTTCTTGTACAATCACTTTATGCCCTTCCTGTTCTTCGTATTGTTAAGGTTTAGAACTTTTAGCCATATTTCTTCTTTCTCTGTTTCTTCATTCTTTTACAATCTTCTTTCTTATCTGAGTGATTATAATAAGGTTTCTACTTTCTATCGAATCAGTATAAGAAAATTTCTAGTCATTTTAGAGAGAAACAACAGTTTGGCTAGGACGGCGCCTGTTTGTGGGCACCAGGTGGTCGGCGAAAAGCCGAACAGAGGAAGCAAAGTTGAAGGCGTAATGATCCTGGCGGCAAAAATTTGAAAACAACATAGCTTATTTTATTACCTCGCGCAATTGGTTTACACTGATTTTTCAAAGGATGGGGCTGCTATTATATATGTGCACAAGTTGTCGCTTGACATTATCGCTTTCTGTTCATGATTGAACAGCTAATAGAAGATTTGCATCTGCCGCCAACAAATCAAGCATGAGGATATATACATATATGGAAACCCATACGCAAACCACAAAATTTGTTAAAATAAATAAAATAAAAAAATAAAGTTGTATTAATATAAGATTAAAATATTTTTTCAGACTAAGATATAAAATAGTTAAGATAAAGTTATAAAATAATTCAAAATTTTTATCTTGTTAAATTTTTTAAAATAAATTAAAAGACACATACGTCATTTTTTTTTATCTATAAAAATTAAGATAAATTTATTTGAAGAGGGAGAGATACATTTATTTGAAAAAATCTAAATAAGAAGTCACGTGACTTCGTTTTCAATGATCATCGAATAAATTTAACAAATACAATAGAAAGTACTTTTGTTTAAAATGTTTTTCATATTTTGTTGACGTTCAGAATTAGCAGATCGTGATTCGTAGGCCCGTAATGAGAAAATAAGCCAAAACGCAAAGAGGAGAAACAAAGTAGAACATACACGGAAATTTTTTACGTGGTTCCGCCAGAACGTTGCCTACTCCCAAAACGTTGCCTACTTCACAACTGTTCTCTAAGTATTCCGACAAAGTAACCGTATATCATTTCTTTTTTTCTTTTACAACGGTTTTTGACCCCTATTTATAGTGTTGAGTGTTTACAAATTACACAAAATTCAAAATAATAGTATAATATTATGGAGACAAGAAATCATTATTGATTCCATAAAATCGGGAGTGGAATCCATATTACCAGGGATTTGGTTTGCCTTAGATAAAGTAGGTGGGTCCCGGCCTCTAATTGTTCCGCAATTTTATTGTTGTGTGAGCTGAAGGACTAGGCCAACGAGAAGTGTTGCTGAGAGTTTGCTCGGTTAAGCCAGCAAGCTGAGAGCATCACTAGGAGTTCGCTTGGTTCTGCAGTCTAAGTTTGGGTCTCAGCGACGTATGACCTTATTCTAACAAGCTTGGCCTTAGGTCTATTGGGCTTTTGGCAATTGGGCCAACCTGCTAGGTCGTGTCCAGTCCATAAGAAGTGGTGCAAAAAATATCTACAACATATTTCACTTTTTCTTATCTATATATCAATTAACAAACACTGTCTAAAAGTGTTCCATATTGTAGGCTACTCACTTTGATAGGGTTGGAAAGGTTTATATGTAGCCTTATCATTATTATTATCTATTATTTTTAGTTTCTTTAAAGGAATTATTTTCACAAATTAATTCTTATACTTCTAATTAGAAAGAAGGAATTTTACTATTGTCAATAACTCTGTTCTCAAGTGACTAATACACTTGTGAAGGGATTATAACCTCATTGCACATAAGTTCTTTTTTATAAAATTATATAAGGGCATTTAGGTGCACGAGCCATTTGACTTTGCAAGCGTCACTTCTATAGTCAACATCACCCTGTTTGCAAAGAAATTGTTTCCACAACTCAACTGCTTTTTTAATTACAAAGAAGCAATTTTACATTGCTACCAGAACTTAGTTCTCTTTCCATAAAGTTATTGTGCTTCATTTTTCAATCGAACTTTTTATGAACTTTCTTCCTCCTTGAACAAGTTACATGAGGTGTGAAAACTACTAATTACTTGCTTTACTGATAGGGATCTCAAGTTGAATTAGTCATCGACCGATAGGTACGTTTTGTGGATTGTTCCAACTCCCTGCTCTTCATGTCACCAACTGAAAGATAGCTTTGCCTAACAGTCAAACATAAAAATGAAAAATGGAGGGGGCACTTGGCAAATATTGGTCTAGTGTACAATCATTTGGCTTCAATGGGTAGTTGGAGAATAAATTCATGCCAAGAGGGGAAGATCAAGGGTAACCATGAAAGTCTTTGGCATCCTCTGTTTCTTCTACTCTTGTCTATCCATCATAATAATTTGCCAAGCAGATGATACAATAACTAAAACCCAGTTCCTTGCAGATGGTGAGACCATAGTGTCATCAAATGGAACCTTTGAACTGGGGTTCTTCAGTCCTGGCAATTCCAGGAAGCGGTATGTGGGAATGTGGTACAAGGAAATGTCTACTACCGTAGTATGGGTTGCCAACAGAGAAACGCCACTTGCAGATACATCTGGTGTCTTAAAGGTCATTGATTCAGGAATTCTAGTCCTTGTCAATGGTTCGAGTAGCATCATATGGTCCACAAATGCATCAATCTCTGCACAGAATCCAGTCGCTCAGCTTCTGGAATCAGGAAACCTGGTTGTGAAAGATGTTAATGGTAGCAATTCAGAGCAGATCCTATGGCAGAGTTTTGACTATCCGGGTGACACCCTTTTGGCGGGGATGAAGCTTGGGAAGAACTGGTTGACTGGCAAAGAGTGGAATCTCTCATCCTGGAGGAGCACAGATGATCCAGCACCAGGTGATTATACTTATAGCCTGGATATCCATGGCTACCCACAATTTTTTTTGTACAAGGGTTCCACCAAGGTGTTCTGTTCGGGGCCTTGGAATGGGGTCCGGTTCGGGGGACCACACTTAAGACCAAATTCAATTTACAAGTATGGGGTGGTATTTGAAAAGGACGAGATCTATTACAGATATGATCTCCTTGACAGCTCTGTTGTTTCAAGGTTTATCTTGGCTCCTAATGGCATTGGACAGCGCTGGACATGGGTTAATAAAACCATTGGTTGGGTTCTTTATCTGACAGCGCCAACAGATAACTGCGACGATTATGGACTATGTGGTCCATATGGTACCTGTAATGTTGACAAATCCCCTGTTTGTGACTGTTTGAGTAAATTTGTTCCGAAAAACCCCAGAGATTGGAATATGACAGATTGGTCTGGTGGGTGTGTTCGGAGAACAGAACTTGATTGCAGGAAAGGAGATGGATTTGTGAAATATAATGGCCTCAAAGCGCCAGACGCAGCGAATTCTTGGGTTGATAAGAGCATGACACTTGAGCAATGCAGAGAGGCATGCTTGAAAAACTGTTCTTGTATGGCTTATTCAAATTTAGACATAAGAAATAGTGGAAGTGGCTGCTTGTTTTGGTTTGGTGACCTGGTTAACTTCAGAGATTTTGGCGAAAATGGATTCGATATATACATAAGGATGTCTTCCTCTGACTTAGGTAAGATCTCATTTATAACACATAGATAGCAATTCTACATTATGACTGAAAATTTTGACTGCTAATTCACTCTAGTGAAGAAAGAGGAAAGAAAAAATAACCATTTTGTATTAATGGTAGTACCTTCGTATCAAATTAACCTTCTTTTTTGGGTTGAGTAATTGACCATTTTATTTTTATGGAGGTTCCACAGTTCATCGAGTTGCCCACCATAGAAAGACAAGAGTGGTAATTGCAGTGAGCTTGGCAATATTTTCTGGGAGTCTACTGCTGGGTCTGGCCCTTATATATTATATCCTGCAAAAAAAGAAGCGAAATCCAAGCCAAGAAAGAGAAGGTAAGGCAAATGACTCATCCCATGTCTCAATAAAGAAGGTACAAAAACCAGAAGCAACCATGTCTGTTAACAATGTCTTCTAGTATGTAATGATGTTGGAAAAGCCTCATCTGAATCAACCACTCCCCCCCCCCCCCCCCCCTCTCCCAACTGCCCCCAAGATCTCCCTATTGCAGGACATTCGGTACACAGTTCTGAACAACGGTGTGATAGCAAAAGCCATAATGAAGATCTAGAGTTGCCATTGTTCGACTTTGCTACAATAGCTCACTCTACTGACAACTTTTCACAGAATAACAAGCTTGGAGAGGGTGGATTTGGATCCGTTTACAAGGTATTATTGCAGTTAAATTTCTTCAGTATTTTGTTAGAATCCTTCTAACGCATACCAACCAGCTTGCTGCTCTTTTAGACCTTCCAAAGAGACTAAATTACATTGGCACTGGCTCCTTAATACTTCATGCTTTGTTGGTCATGTTGAATCATGAATACATTGCCAGATTCGAGTATTTGCATTGGTTACCATCCTTGCATTGACTTAGGAGTCACATGCATGCTGCCTTGACCTTGAAGAAACGTGTCGCTGAAGCATTCATAACGGATCTCAAAGCTGAATCTTTCTAGTAGTCTGCTGGATGAAGAAACAAAATATAACAAGAACTGTGTTATATCTTCAGGGCATGCTGGAAGAGGGGCAAGAAATAGCTGTTAAGCGGCTGTCAGAGCATTCGAGGCAAGGGCTTGATGAGTTCAAGAATGAAGTCATTTGCATCGCCAAACTTCAGCACCGAAATCTCGTGAAGCTTCTGGGATGCTGCATTGAAGGAGAAGAAAAGATGTTGATCTATGAATACATGCCCAACAAAAGCCTCGACTACTTCATTTTTGGTATGGCGCCCTCTTTAAGCTATAATACGATTGCAGAACTAGTGCACTATTCTACCAAAGTCCATTGGTGGCACAATGGACGGAAAATTGGTGGCACTATTCTAACAAGTGTTGGTATTTTATAAAGAAAGAAGAAAAGGGAAGCAACGTACTAGAATAGATTGGGAGAAGGGATGGAGTTGATTTTTTTTATTGAGCATTGATATTACTTATTTATACAGTAAAAGATCAATAAATTTGTAGAATAATCTGCTAACAAATTAGAAATATATTTTCTATAAAATAGTATAAATAATAAGTCTTAGTCTAACTGATATTTGACTTATTCAAGCTAGAATTAGCAGTATCTTAAGTCATAATTCAACACTCCTCCTTAACTTTGAGGTTGTAAATGTAAATTTTTAATTTTAGCATGTCTTGAATATAGGCATGTGGGCATTTTATGATTTATGATTATGAGGCATAGGTATGGTTATGGGAAATAGGTATTTTTTGGTGCATAGTGTAATAACCCGTCAGTGGGTCTAGACGTTATTAGTAATTTATTTTGGATATTTGAATTTTTGTCTCAATTAATTGTGGAAATAATTAATATGTTGATAAAAGGCAATTAATTAACATAATAATTGTATGGGATGATAAATGTAAATGAAAGTAAAATTTGTAAGCTCTCATAAATGGAGTTTAAAATGTGTGGAAGAGTCCAAAGTTATGGGCTAAATGGGCTTGGGCCCAATATGAGTGGATTTTTTTTATTTGGGCTTAGGCCATGTATAATAATGTGATATTGAATTAAATAAATGGAAAAGAAATGAAAAGAAGATGAGAAATGATTATAAAGGGCTTGGATATTTCAAGAGTGTGTGTGTGTGTGTGTAATGGATGGCATAATTGAAAATTTCCAAAGGATGGGGTGGTTGGAGTGGGACAATAGCCCATCTCCCCCTATTCCTTCTTACTTCCCAATCATTTCTTCTTCTTCTTCTTCTTCTCTCTCTCCATTCTCTCTTTCTCTCCCTCTTGTGCATCTCTTCTTCTTCCTCTTCTTTTTTCTTCTTCAATTCTCTTCATTTATTGCTCTTGGTTGGAGTTCAAATGAAGATTTACAGGTTTTGGAGTGTTTTTCATCTTCTTGGAGTTGCACCATTTAAGGCAAGTTCTTCTTGCACATTCTTTTATTTGGTTGTGCAAGATTTCCTTGACTCTCTCTCTCTCTCTCCATTTCATGTAAAATTTGATTTTCTTCATTTTGTTGAAATCTCTTTTGAAAAAATGGATTTTCTCCATTGGTTATAAGTATCGTATATTTATCTTGTAAATTGGACGGTCTTGTTGGTGTTTTGTTGGGGTTTGTTTACCCTATTTTTACTTCAAGAAATGACTTGGGTGGGTTAGAAAGCTAGTAGTGATTGTTTTGGGCTCATTTTGGGCTTTCTATGTGCGTTGAGTTGACTAATCTTGGGGTTTAGTCGACTCGGCAAAGGCCTATTTTCTCAGATTTTGGTGCCAGCCCTTGGCCCAGTTGATTAATGAGTTTGATCAGTTGATTAAGCATTTCCTTAGTCGACTATTCTTTTTTTTTTTTTTCAACACTGCGCATGTTGTACTATTTTAACTATAACTTTTGATGTAAAAGTCGAAATTGAGATCCGTTTAAAGAGTCACAAACTAAACTTCGAGAGCTTCGAGTTGATATATAATATAATATATTTTGGTTATGATTTGAATTGGTCAAGACTTTCCTCATTCTAAGTTAAGCATGATTGTTGATCTAAGTTGCTATTAATTGCTTCATTTAGCATCACTAAATCCTTCAAAATGCTAGGATGTGATTGAAGATATGCATATGTGTATGCATGGGTTCATGAGTGAATATGTTATTGAAATGTTTAAATGTGCATAATGTGTACATTTCTATAATGGAGCATGTATGTTATACTTATGTGAAATCCCATGAGCATTGCACGGCATTATGATTTGCGCCCATATTACTATTATTTTGGCGCGGCGGCTATGTTCTGCAGATGGGAAAAGAAAAGGATATCCTATGGAGCGTCTGACGCAAGTAAGGTGGCCATTAACCTAGTAGGCGATACTTATGCCAATGAGTGGCAAGTTGATTTATATATATATATATGTATGCATTCACGCATGTGAATGGAGCGTTGAGAGCCGTGGTGATCCATGAATATTGAAGGTCGTGTGAGCTAATGCGGTGTATAGAGGTCTATGTTCTTATTGGAAATGAAATGTTACATAAATCCATGATGATGATGGTATGGAATAGTATTAATAATGAGAATTGAATGATGGATTAAATTGTATCCAGGAATGGGCCTAACACATAAGCATGGATATGATTTTGCATAGAGTTAAAATAACTCCTCCTCCGGCGTGCATGCGAGTCAACATTGCCAACATATATTGACCACGAGTCCATTTCTTCCTTCTCAGTCTGGGTAGCAGACCCAGCAGAAGAATCTTCAACAGCACCCCTTTCCTTTTCAACTTTGGCCTGCATTTTGTGAAGGGCACTAGCTTCCTCTTCTATCTCCTTGAGTCTCTTCTTCATCTCCTCCAAGTCCTTAGCATTAGGGTCTTCTTCTTCCTCAACCCTAGACATGTCAACATCAGCATCCATCTCTGCTTTCATTTTTGAAGGTTGTGTTGTAGGTTATATTTGGTTTCTCTCAACTCACAAGTCCCTCAAAAAAATATGCTTTAATACCATTTGTTGGTATTTTATGAAGAAAGAAAAAAAGGGAAGAAACGTACAAGAATAGATTGGGAGAAGGGATGAAGCTGATTATTTTATTGAGCATTGATATTATTTATTTATATAGTAAAAGATCAACAAATCTGCACAATAATCTACTAACAAATTAGAAAATATTTTCCTACGAAATAGCATAAATAACAAGTCATGGTCTAACTGATATTTGATTTATTCAAACTAGAATTACCAGTATCTTAAGTCATAATTCAACAGCAAGCAATCTTTCTTTCTGTTTCCATGTTTAATCTATCTTGTTCCATACTTATAAGAGAATGGGATCAATATGGTGTTCCTGTTCCAAAAAATTTATGACTTTTTTAGGAAGGAATAGACAAATAGTGTGAGATTCAAGCATTCAATCACTAGAAATTGACTAACTTAACAAAACTTGGCCAGATGAAACTCGAAGAACATTATTGGATTGGCCCAAGGGCTTTCACATTATAAATGGCATTGCCCGAGGGCTTCTTTACCTCCATCAAGACTCCAGACTAAGAATTATCCATAGAGATCTCAAGGCTAGCAATATTCTGCTAGATATTGACATGAACCCAAAAATATCAGACTTTGGAATGGCAAGAAGTTTTGGAGGAAATGAGACCCAAGCAAATACAAAACGAGTGGTTGGAACATAGTAAGAAGCTCTATAACATGTTTCATCTAATCCTCATGCACACTCTTTCCTTGTCTAATTCCTCGTCTCGCTCTCTTGCAGTGGTTATATGTCTCCGGAATATGCAATAGATGGACTTTTTTCAGTTAAATCAGATGTGTTTAGCTTTGGTGTTTTGGTGTTGGAGATAGTGAGCGGGAAGAGAAACAGAGGTTTCTACCATCTAGATCACGACCATAATCTTCTTGGTCATGTAAGTGACACCTCTACTGGTTCCTGCTTTTATCTCTCTTTTTTTTTTGGAAAAGTAAAAAGGAGAAGTCAGAATTCCAGGAGACACCTATGTCCAAAAGAAACGGGCACAATTCCTCATTGCACCCATGAGGTCAGGCTCGGTGGAACCAATTCCTATTAGCCCCTTCACCATTTAACCTGGATAAACTCATGGCAAATAATTAACTAGGAACCAAGGGCAGAGAGGTTGCTGAGAAAGGGACTCGAACTTGATACTTTTCTCATAGCACTTCAACTCTCGTGCTACTTAAACTACCACCCTAGTCGTAGTACCCTCCTACCTATTTGTTCAAAGTTAGTTCTGTTACTAGTGAAGTGAATCTTTCAGGCATGGAAACTTTACAAAGACGGCAGATCAATGGAACTGATGGATGAGTCTCTGGGAGATTCATGCCACTTATCAGAGGTGCTGCGATCAATCCATGTGGGTCTTTTGTGTGTGCAGCAAGGTCTAGAAGACAGGCCAAGCATGGCATCAGTGGTTCTGATGCTGGGTGGTGAAGGTGCACTGGCTGAGCCTAAGCAGCCTGGCTTTTTTACTGAAAGAAGCAGCAAGGTTAGAACTGGTGCTTCATTAAGCACAGGGGCCACAAATTCAGCCAATCAACTCACCATCACTCGGTTAGATGGTAGATAGAAAAGAATGCACAGAATTCATGTTGCCTACTGTTTGTGGCTTGTTTTGCCTGTTGTAGAGCTCACATATGCTCGGTTTAATGTTATTCTTTTTGGCTAAATAGAGCAAGTATAAATATTTTGAGTTCAATTAATTGCAAATACTATTTGTTATGTTAGAAAAGTTAATAGCATATATATATATGTGTGTGTGTGTGTGTGTGAATGTATGTTTGAAACACTTACATATAATTTCTTTTGAGACATCCCAAATTTCTTAACTCGTTTTATTTAAGGTTTAGAGTTTAGAAATGAGATAAAAGTTAGCTTCATTTTAACTCCTCAAACAAAATTATTTGTGAAAAATATGAAGATAGAAGGGGTTGTTGCTTAAATTTTTGGCAAAGTACTCCAATTGTGTCTTAGACTTTGTCTAGGACTAGGAGGAAGTAATTAATGGAATAAAATGAAACGTAAAATATTTTTGTTTTGGAAAGTAATGAAGAATTATTTCTTTTTATATAAGGGAACAATAAAAATGAATAAGATTGAAAGATTTTAAATAGCTAATGATCATTATATTAAAGATAAATTGTGAATAAATTAAAGACAGATTTTAAATAATTAGAAGTTATTAAGATTAAATGTTATGAAGATAGATAAAATACAAAATGAGATGAGAATGGATGAAAAGGTGTTTTCACGTCCTTTCATTTTTTGGCCACATAATAAACTGTTTTGTCTATTTATGTTCCATTCATTCTAAGGTAAGCATTTTCCTTTGGGTTTTGCTTAATAGAGATTTAAGAATGAAATGAAATGTAAATTTTTTTGTTTAAGAAATAAAAAATAATACAAAAATTTTCTTCCTTTCTGAAAAGCAATAAAAATGAATAGAAAGATATTAGATAATAAATGAAAATATAAAATTAATTTTCCATCGACTCTCCCCCAATTTTTATTATCGAATCACTTAATTTGGAGTCAATGTTTATTAGTAATCATCTGAATAAAATAAAGAGTATATTGCAAAGAACACCCTTGAGCTTTGATGAAATTGCACAAAATCCCCTAACGTTTAGGAAATAGCAAAAACTACCCTCTGTTAGTCTACCGTTATGTTGGATCCCGAAATGACAAATTTTTCCTTTTAATTAAAAAATAGTATTATAAGAATTTAAGTGTGGGGTGAAATGACTAAATTAGCCCTCCGCTTAATGTTATTTCTTCCTGCTTATTCCATGCCATTACATGGACCTAAGTTTAGCTAGAAATGAAACAACAAGCTTAATTCAAAAAATCAAATGAGGAAAGGAAGAAAGATTCGAGAAGATATAGGAGAATTAAAGATGCGGGCAAACATTAATAGTAAAAAAATCAAACAAGAATGATTGCCATCGACATTAAAAGAAAAGAAAATCAAGGACAACAAAAGGTATGTCTCTTGATCTAACTTATTCACTTTGTATGTATTTGTGTTCTGGCTTTCATCGAAAATTCTCTGTCTTTTATTTAGAGGCATGTCTCTTTCCCTCACTCATTCAGTTTCTATGTTTTTCGCTTTCATAAAAGGTCCCCCCCTCTCTCTCTCACACACACGCGTGCGCGCACACATACTCTTTTACTATCTATGTATCTTCTTTATCAAAAATGTGTAACACACACACACACACACTCTTTTACTATCTATGTATCTTCTTTATCAAAAATGTGTTATAGACTCTTTTACTATCTATATATCTTCTTTATCAAAAATGTGTTATAGACTCTTTTACTATCTATATATCTTCTTTATCAAAAATGTGTTATAGACATTTGTAAGGCAAATGTCATTGTTGAACCTTCTCCAAAAGTAAGATACCTTTAATTTTGAAATGTTGATTGTTCAAAACCTTGTTGAAATTTTTTGAACGGAACCCTAATTTTTCAAAATCACTTGATTTTGAAAAAGCCCTAATTGAGACAATAATTTTTCAAAAACCGTAATTTTTCAAAACCTCATGATTTTAAAAAAAAAAAAACCTAATTCTTTAATTGAGAAGTTAAACGATTGTTTAAAAACCCAACTTGTTCAAAACTATTTGGAACCATAATTGTTCAAAACTCATGATTTTCAAAAAGCCCTAATTGTTCAAGTGAGAAATTAAATAATTGTTCAAAACCTCCTAATTTTTAAAAAGTCATAATTGTTCAATTGAGAAATTAAGCAATTGTCCAAAAACCGTAGTTATTCAAAACCTCTTGATTTGCAAAAAGCCCAAAATTGTTCAATTGCAAAAATTGAACCAATTGAACAATTGCTCAAAACCCTAATTGAAACCCTAATTGTTCAAAACCCCCTTGATTTTCAAAACTCCTAGAAATTGAACAATTGGAATAATTAGAATATCTAGTTATCTTACTCTCAAATAGTAAATTGCATTTCAAATTTAGAACATACAATATTGAATTCAACTTTAAACAAGAAAATTTCATATCACCATGTCCTGCTGCCTTGCACATTAACCCATCTGCCACCATGATCCCAATATTCTTCTTACAAGATTTATTATTGATAAGCCCTATTATAGAACCCATCATGTGATCGGACGCACCCATGTCCATAATCCAAGCATCGTGTGTACTTTTATACAGTGGTCTAAAACGTGGCCAAGGTGATCGTCGCAATTAAGCCCTAGTCGGCACCCCTAGGCATCGAGCCCAATTAATCGGGTCCCTAGGTGGCGCATGGGTTGAGCGCAGCCTGGGCCGCCTACACCTTGGGTGGTGCGCGGCTTGGACCGATATCTTTCAGTTAAGTTTCCTCTTCTCTCTTTCTTTCGTCGTTACTCTCTCAATCTCTCATCGTTTTTCCCTTCTCTCTTGTCGCTACTTTCCCCAATTAGAACGTCCCCCAGTTTTCCTTTAACCTGCTTGAAATGCTATCTTCCACCTCCTAGACCGCCTCTAGCATGCCCTAAAAAAATACTTTTCTCTTGAGCATGTCCCGAGTTAGTGACATAGGGAAGTTGAAAATGTCACTTCCCATTTTCAATTCTATATACTCATACGAAGCTCTGAAGGCTAAGATCATATAGGCAATAGTCCAAAGCATTGATGAAAGCAACTCACTCGACGAGCTGGACTGCGTTTCTAAATGGCTGTCAAGCATCACCTTAGTAAATGATCTTGTCTTAATATCGGCGCGAGGCCGTGAATCCTAAGAGAGTCGTTTTGTCAATCAAGGCAGATGGACGTGAGAGTGCCATTAGTCTTACCTTTTACTTAATAGTCAAAGCAAAGACTAGGGGGCTATTGTTGTGCCATAGAATTCTTGAGCGTCCACCTAGGGGTATTTTTGTCAATAAGCCCAAGACGAGCAAATCCCAAAAGTGGTACTGAGTCAGGACACGTTTCCCAAGAAGAAACTGCGAGTAAATAGCCAAAGGACCATTGATAATGGCAAAATGGTGAATAAGCAAGGCTTGAGGGGCAAAATGGTCCAAGGCAAGTGGGGTATAAAAGGTAAAGTCAAATGGTCAAAGCAGATAGGCGTACACGTGTAAAAAGGACCAGCAGCTCTCTGCCATTTTCTCTTCAAGAGAGATTTTGCCTCTCGGAAAGGCTTCTGTTGAATTATCATCCAAATTCCAAGAACATTCATATCAAATCACTAAGAATAAAATAAACAATAAGTGGAAGCATACCTGTATCCATTGTTATGATTAATCAAACGGGTCTTTTGATCTTCCAATTATTCGTAGTTTCTATAAAATTTCTCTATTAATGGGGATACAGAGAGAAAAAACCTTACTATCAATTGGGGACCATAACCTTTATATATAACTGCTAAAAGTAGTTAACAATTTTTAATATTTTTAAATTGGCCCCTCATCAATTTAGAAATATAACTTATGTCTCTACACATTAATTCCATGATAGTTTAAAACCCAATAGCCCAAAAATTAAACTTTATAGATCACTTTTGATTGGCTAAACTTTAAGATAGCATTACACATTTAAAAATACATTTGTGGCCCTATATGCTGAATCATTTATTTTTAACAATCTCCCAGTGAGCCACATATGTAACCTTACAAATGTGCACAATCTTATGAGCTCCAAAATTGTGCTATTACCATTAAGGGTATTTCCGAATAATCTCGTCCATTAATCATACTGATATTGGATCAAGGTAGTCTTCGTCACATTTAGCATGACTAAAATCCATCAATTGTCACATATACCAATACAACCAAATGACATAGATCAATCATGGATGTGTAGCATGGAAATTATATGTGATATAATCCAAACATGTCTATTTCCAATTGGTCCTACCTTATTCCTCAGTGAGATCGATACAACATAATATATTAGAGTGAAATGAACTGAATATTTCATTTTTGTACAAAAAATATCCAAGTACAAGAATGACTTCAAAAACAAACATAAAACAACTAGAATACAAACTCCCACTAAAACATGATATCCTCACACAATACAACACCCATATGAACAATGTGCTCATGAAAGACCTTAGGTAGTAATCTCTTGGTAAGCGAATCCGCAATCATAGAGTTTGTCCTAATGTGTTCTATGAAAATCTGTTCACTTTACACTCTTTCCTTCACAACTAGGAACTTTATGTCAATATGCTTAGACTTAGATGAGCTCATGTTGTTATTGGAATATAGAACTGCTGATTTATTGTCACAATATAACTTAAGTGGTCTTTCTATACCATCCAAAATGCATAGCCTAGTGACAAAATTTCGCAACCATATTCCGTGGTTTGATGCCTCATAACATGCCAAGAATTCTACTTCCATTGTGAAAGATGTTATGAGTGTCTGTTTGGCACTCCTCCAAGAAATGGCTTCTCCAATTAGCAAATAAATGTATCCTGAAGTGGATCTCCTACTATCTTGGCATCCAGTATAATCGGAGTCAGAATACCCTATGATCTCTAACTGATCCGACCTCCTATATGTGAGCATGTAATCTTTTGTTCTCTGCAAGTATCTTATAACCTGTTTTGCTGTTTTCCAATGATCCATGCCAGGGTTGTTTAAATATTTGCCTAACATTCCAACAATGAATGCTATATTCGGACGTGTACAAACTTGAGCATATATTAGACTCCCGACAGTTGACGCATAAGGAATCTTTTGCATTTCTTTAACTTCAAGGTCATTCTTAAGGCACTGAATAAGACTAAATTTGTCTCTCTTAGCGACAAGGGTGTCACCTGGCTTACAATTCTGCATGCCAAATCTTTTAAGCATCTTATTGATATAGCTCTTTTGTGATAATCCAACAGCTTCTTCTCTCGGTAATTACTCTCGGTGAAAGCGGCGAAGATCTTAGAGAAAGCCTCCTCTTGGAAACCTTTTCTCGGAGAGGAGTATTAGCTTTCGACGGTGTCGTGTCTCTTAGCAGCTTTAGTCCCTTTGGCAGTCTCATCTCGAAGAGGAAAATCAGCTCTCGACGGTCGCTGCAACTCTCTCAGGGGCCATGTTTCCTCTCGAAGAGGACATCGCCTCTCGGCAGCAACTCCCCCCCAACGTTTCCTCCTTCTCAAAATGTGAGTAAATCCCCCCGGAGAGGATAATCTCGCTCGGCAGTGGTCGACTTCTCTCAGAAAGCCACATTTTGGTGGTGCTCGATTTCTCCCGAGATGGTCTCTCAGCGAGCCTCTTCCGGGAAGACCAACTTCCAGCCGCCTCTCCCTCTATTTCTCTCTGCGTGTAATATATGAGTCTATACATATATGTATGTACATAACCCACTTATGAGAGTAATAGCCAGATAGATGGACCCATAGGTTGTGATATGGTGCAATAGCATGCCATTCTCTTATGATGTACCCTCAGGTCCCTATATCATAATATGTTCACACGACATAATATATATAATGTTTATATGATATCACACGTGATATGCCTATAAGATGTAATGTAATATATTTACATCCATGGAGTGCGATGTGTCCCCTAAGGGAACAGTAGTCGAGTGAGCATCACTTCGAGGCATCTCCCACTAAGCCTGGAGCTGCGTCCCGGCAGGTCCCTTAGGGATTGAGACCCTTCTTCGGCAACCCACCTTCTCCCGGAGGGCTTCCTAGGTTGACTGGCCCACAGGGAAGGGATTCCTCTTAAGCCCATTCAAGTGCTACTGACATGTAGGTCCATCCCAGTACCCTGCAATCATACAGTGATCAACCTTCTTTGACCAGGTAAGGTATGGTTACCTTATGTTTAATAATAGTGTTGTTTCTTTACTTATTGCATCGTTTTCTTACATGTACTGACTTAAGCATCAGACGCCATACGCGGGTGAGAAATTCTCGCGTGCCTTCTAACCTATTCTGGTGAGCGCAGTTACACCCCGAATGCTGGAGAGGCCACTGTCGGGGGCCAGAGTTACCCAACGCCCATCTCCACTAGCAAACTCCTGCCAACTGTCCACCTCACTCTATCTCGACTCCAGCTATCTCTCACTACAAATTTCAATTGTTGCGTTTTCACAACACTTACATTAATTCAATTGACCATAAGCAGATTTTCAGGTTTAGCATTCACATTAAACACTCTTACACTCTCTCCTTAGATCCTTAAATATTGTTGGTTTACCATTAAACAAAATTAAACTTACACATTGCGACAAGTTTTAGATTTAGGATTCACATTCACTTGATGTTAAGCGTCTCTGACATCACGTACGCCGGCCATATGTTCACTCGAATTGCCCAACCAAACACCTTCATCTGGAACACAATGGTTAGAGGCTATGTGTCGATCTCAAACCCAAAAATGGCTTTGCATTTTTATGCAAAAATGAGGAGGAACGGCCTTCTGGGGGACGGCTATACGTACCCATTTGTGCTGAAGGCGTGTGGAATGCTGGGCGGGTACTGGGAGGGAAGAGAAATTCATGGGGAGGTTGTGAAGGCTGGGTTGGTTGGAGATGTGTTTGTGAGGAATGGTTTGATTGGTTTGTATTGTAAGGAAGAGGAGATGGGTTGTGCTCGGCGGCTGTTTGATGGTTTTCCTGGGAGAAATTTGGTGTCTTGGAATTTGATGTTGGGTGGATACGTGGGCAGTGGGGATGCGAGGGAAGCGGAGAAAGTGTTTGATGAAATGCCTGACAGAGACGCGGTCTCTTATTCCATTATGATTGATGGGTATGGCAAGGTCTGAGGCAATAAAAAAAGTCCACTAGTTATGGAGATTTTCTTTTGTTTTGGCACCATTTGGCAAGGGTGAGAGTTGTTGAGGAAGTTTAATTGGTATCATCTTAAAAAAAAAATGAACGTACTTCATAAAAGTGTTTCTGAAATTGATTTTGAGAACTTTATCTTTTTTTTCTTTAAAAAATACAACCCATCTTAGAGAAAGAGTTGAGTTGAAGCATATTTACTTATGTCTTAAGGGGGGAAAAATGGATTCATGGAAGACTCAGGGATTTTAGGGAAGTGTCACCTCATCCATCCTTTTGAACCGTGGTTCGGTCACCGTCACTGATTGCATCTTAGGTCTCTTTTCCGTTCAATTTACTCAAAAAGAATTATTAAGAATGATTACACATATAAAATGGTATTCTTTTTAGACTTTTGTTTAATTTTTTTTTTTATGTTTAAAACACAAAAATCAAAAACCATAAACTAGGATTGGAAAGACCAATTATAATTTCATAACGGTTATTATCATTAGCTTATTGAGTTTTAAAGAAGCAACTTATGTAAAAAGACTATTCGTGTACAGGTGGTGTCCTGTTATGAAAATAGGACTTTGGTCTTAACCAAGTGTGGTCTCTCTCTCTCTCTCCCTCCCTCCTTGATTATTCCCCTCGACACAATCTTTTCTGTGAACTCTTGCTATTTGTTGGGAAGATGATATTGCTTTAGAGTCTTTGTAGAAATATCTCATCTCATATCAAATGATATGCTAGTAGTTCTGCAATTGGTTTATTTCAATCTATAGAAAAAATTTTACCGGTGTGTCGTTAGTTTAGTTGTTTTGACGTATGTTTTTTTGCTTTGTTCACAGAAATTTGGTGATGTTATTCGTGCTCGTGAGCTCTTTGACTCCATGCCCATCAAGGATTTAATTTCTTGGAATTCTATGATTGATTCTTACGCAAAGGCTGGAGATATGGCGGCAGCTCAGCAATTATTTACAGAAATGGAAGAGAAAAATGTGATTTCTTGGAGCATTATGATTGACTGCTATGCTCAGCATGGAAATCCCAAAGAAGCCTTGATTCTGTTCAGGCAGATGCTTTGTCAAGGCATTAAACCTGACAAAGTATCCATTGTTGGTGCATTATTGGCTTGTGCACAATTAGGTGCACTTGATCAAGGAAGATGGATACATATGCACATGAAGAAGAAGGAAATTATGTTGGACATTGTTGTTCAAACCGCTTTAGTTGACATGTATATGAAATGCGGAAGTGTGAATGAGGCTTCGTCCATCTTCAATGGCATGTCGGAAAGAAATATTGTTACTTGGAATGTGATGATTGCTGGACTTGGTTTGAATGGTTTTCCAGAGGCGGCTTTGGAATGCTTCAGTCAAATGGAGATGGAAAGAATTGAAATGGATGATTTGATTTTTCTGAGTGTTCTTGCTGCATGTTCTCATGCAGGTTTAGTAACTGAAGGCCTTGCTGTCTTTGACAGGATGAGAATTCATGGTATTAGGCCTAAGCTCGAGCACTATGGTTGCTTGATCGATCTCCTTGGCCGCGCAGGACAACTAAATCTAGCTCAAATGGTTATCAACTCAGTCCCTGTGAAACACAATGCGGCCCTTTGGGGATCTCTTCTTCTAGCATGTCGAACCCACAAAAGCGTGGCACTTGCAGAACTAGTGGTGGAGAAACTTGTGGAGCTCCTAGCTGATGACTCCGGGGCTTATGTTCTCATGTCAAACATTTATGCTGAAGCTGGAATATGGGAGGGTGTGTCCAGGATAAGAAAACTGATGAGGGGCAGAAATTTGAAGAAGGAAGCTGGAAGGAGCCTAATAGAGGTAGATGGCAGCCTTGTTGAGTTTGTTAGTGGTGAAAAGTCCCATATTCAAAGGGAGGAAGTGGAGAGAGTCATTTGGAGCTTAATGAAGATGGTGATGCCTTCAGAATAGGCTATGAGAAAAGGGGATTGAGTTGGTTACATACTTGCCTGTTCTAGCCTAAAGTTGATTTGAAGATACGGCAGCTCTAACACTTGGAATGGTGCTGGTGACTGGAAGTCTAATCAGGGCATTTACAGTTTCAGTTGTCATGATCAGAAGCTTGCATATTATTGTTCTGCATCTTCTGTTTGTGGGTAGATATCATTGAGCAAGAAGTATCTGTTTTCTCTCTTTTTATGAAATTATAGGTGAGATTTTTCAATATTTGAAACCCCCCTTTCAAACAAATTTGGGAACACATAAAACTGTGACCAAAATATTTTTCCTTCTAAAACTCTATAATTTAATCTTGTTTTTAATATTTAAAAATAATTATATTAGTCAGTGATAAATATATCATATTTTGAAATATTTTATAAAGTAATACAATTATTTTAGAACTAAAAATAATGTGTAATAAACGCCCATTGTCTCCAAAAACAAAATACATTTACTACATGTTATGACAATAGTTAGTATTAATATAATAATGTATTTAATGCTCCTTAACAATAACTTGAACCATTAACAAATGTCATTATTTTATCTTAAATTAAGACCAAGCAAAGAGATTTGAAGCCAAATGAATTTACTGGAATTTGGTGCTGGCTTTCTTGTACAATCACTTTATGCCCTTCCTGTTCTTGGAATTGTTAAGGTTTAGAACTTTTAGCCATATTTCTTCTTTCTCTGTTTCTTCATTCTTTTACAATCTTCTTTCTTTAATTCTTCTGCATCTGAGTTATTATAATAAGGTTTTTACTTTCTATCGAATCAGTATGAGAAAATTTCTAGTCATTTTAGAGAGAAACAAGAGTTTGGCTAGGACGGCGCCTGTTTGTGGCGTAATGATCCTGGCGGCAAAAGTTTGAAAACAACATAGCTTATTTTATTACCTCACGCAATTGGTTTACACTGATTTTTCAAAGGATAGGGCTGCTATTATATATATACACAAGTTGTTGCATGACATTATCGCTTTCTGTTCATGATTGTAGCAGCTAATTAATAGAAGATTTGCATCTGCCGCCAACAAATCAAGCATGAGGATATATACATATATGGAAACCACAAAGGCGGCATTTGTTAAAAAGTAAAATAAAGAAATAAAGTTATATTAATATAAGATTTGAAATATTTTTTAGAATAAAATATAAAATGATTAAGATAAAGTTAGAAAATATTTAAAAAAATTTATTTTGTTAAATTTTTTAAAATACACTGAAGGATACATGTTATTTTTTTTTATTTGTAAGGAGTAAGATAAATTTATCTGAAGGGAGAGAGATAAATTTATTTAAAAAAAATCCAGATAAAATGTCACGTAACTTCTTTTTCAATGATTATCGAATAAATTCAACACATACAATGAAAAGTACTTTTATTTGAAACACATTTTATATTTCACTTTTTTTAATCTATATCTTGATTAACAAACATTACCTAAAATGTTCTGTGCAATAGACTACTCACTTTGATAGGGTTGGAAAGGTATAAATGTAACCTTATCATTATTATTATTTATTATTTTTAGTTTCTTTAAAGGAATTGTTTTCACAAATTTTACTATTGTTTTTAACACTGTTCTCAAGTGAAATACACTTGTGAAGGGATTATAACCTCATTGTACATAAGTTCTTTTTCATAAAATTATATAAGGGCATTTAGGTGCACGAGGCATTTGACTTTGCAAGCGTCATTTCTACAGTCAACCTCACCCTGTTTGCAAAGTTGTTTCCATAACTCAACTGTTTTTTTAATTACAAAGAAGCAATTTTACATTGCTACCAAAACTTGGTTCTCTTTCCATAAAGTTATTGTGCTTCATTTTTCAATGGAACTTTTTATGAACTTTCTTCCGCCTTGAACAAGTTACTTGAGGTGTGAAAATTACTAATTACTTGCTTTACTGATAGGGACCTCAAGTTGAATTAGTCATCGACCGATAGGTACGTTTTGTGGATTGTTCCAACTCCCTGCTCTTCAAGTCGCCAACTGAAAGATACCTTTGCCTAACAGTCAAACATAAGAATTAAAAATGGAAGGGGCACTTGGCTAATATTGGTCTAATGTACAATCTGGCTTCAATGGGTAGTTGGAGACTAAATTCATGCCAAGAAGGGAAGATCAAGGGTAACCATGAAAGTCTTTGGAATCCTCTGTTTCTTGTACTCTTGTCTATCTATCATAATAATCTGCCAAGCAGATGATACGATAACTAAAACCCAGTTCCTTGCAGATGGAGAGACCATAGTGTCATCAAATGGAACCTTTGAACTGGGGTTCTTCAGTCCTGGCAATTCCAAGAAGCGGTATGTGGGAATGTGGTACAAGGAAATGTCTACTACCGTGGTATGGGTTGCCAACAGAGAAACGCCACTTGCAGATACATCTGGTGTCTTAAAGGTCATTGATCCAGGAATTCTAGTCCTTGTCAATGGTTCAAGTAGCATCATATGGTCCACAAATGCATCAATCTCTGCACAGAATCCAGTCGCTCAGCTTCTGGAATCAGGAAACCTGGTTGTGAAAGATGTTAATGGTAGCAATTCAGAGCAGATCCTATGGCAGAGTTTTGACTATCCGGGTGATACCCTTTTGGCGGGGATGAAGCTTCGGAAGAACTGGGTGACAGGCAAACAGTGGTATCTCTCATCCTGGAGGAGCACAGATGATCCAGCACCAGGTGATTATACTTATAGCCTGGATATCAATGGCTACCCACAAATTTTTTTGTACGAGGGTTCCACCAAGGTGTTCTGTTCGGAGCCTTGGAATGGAGTCCGGTTCAGTGGACCACACTTAAGACCAAATTCAATTTATAAGTATGGGGTGGTATTTGAAAAGGATGAGATCTATTACAGATATGATCTCCTTGACAGCTCTGTTGTTTCAAGGTTTATCTTGGCTCCTAATGGCATTGGACAGCGCTGGACATGGGTTAATAAAACCATTGGTTGGGTTCTTTATCTGACAGTGACAACAGATAACTGCGACGATTATGGACTATGTGGTTCATATGGTACCTGTAATGTTAACAAATCCCCTGTTTGTGGCTGTTTGAGTAAATTTGTTTCGAAAAACCCCAGAGATTGTGTTGAAGTCAGATTTTTCTAGATACTCCTAAGTTAGATTAGAATATTTGTAATGATATTTGGCTATAGAGGGTTAGTAAAAGGAATGGATCTCCTTGTTTTATAGAAATTTTTTTGTAAGGGTTGTTAAATGGAAAGTTGTAATAGGTATGGCCCCTCCTTAAATCATGGGATTATGTCTTTTGCGTATATATATCAGCAAGTATCAATGAGTCATTATTAAGTTCTGGAACGTAGGAAAGTGTGCTCCTTCCTTTCTATGCTACAATTCTAAAACTAACAAATGGTATTAGAGCTATCTTCTTGAGGGATCTGTGAGAAAAATTCTGAGAGTGTTTGTGAGGTGAGAGATTAAACACTTGAGAGAGTGAGATGGCTTCCAACAATTTCCTAGGGACGGGTCCTCCAATGTTTATAGGAGAAAATTATCACATATGGGTGATAAAGATTAAGGCATACCTTAAGGCTTTGAATCTGTGGGATGCAGTGGAAGTAGGAGCAGATCCTTCGCCTTTGCCGCCTAATCCAACAATGGCTCAGATTAAGAATCATGAAGAACAGAAATCTAAACAGCCAAAGGCTCTCACATGCATTCATTCAGCACTGTCAAATGTTATCTTCACCAGAATAATGACATGTGAAAGTCTTAAGGAAGCATGGGAAAAGCTAAGATCAGAATTTGAAGGAAGTGACAGGGTAAGGGCTGTTAAACTCCTAACTTTAAAACGTGAATTTGAAATGCTAAGGATGAAAGAAGGTGAAACGATGAAAGATTATTCTGCTAAGCTCATGGAGGTTGTAAATAAGATAAGGCTGTTTGGAGAGACCTATGAAGATAGTAAGGTGGTAGAAAAAATTCTTATCAGTCTACCATCAAGATTTGAGTCCAAGATTTCAGCCATTGAGGAATCTTATGATCTCAAGACTTTAACCATTACTGAGCTGATTAGTAAACTGTAAGCACAATAGCAGAGAACAAGTATAAGGGAGGAAGAAGTATCTGAAGGGGCATTTCAAGCCAGGCATAAAGGGAAATAGCATGTTAAAGATTCAAAACAGCCTGCATCAAACAAGTGAGGTAAAGGAAAAGGTACTATGGGTTCCAAGGAATTTGGAAAAAATGTCAAGTTTCCACCGTGCAACACTTGTCAAATGACCAATCATCTGGAGAAGGATTGTTGGTACAAAGGAAAACCTCAGATAGAATGCAGGTTTTGCAAAAAGCTTGGTCACATAGAAAGAAATTGTAGGGCTAAGCAAAGTCAATCTCAAGGTTAGTCCACACAAGAAGCAAATTTTATAGATGAGCAGGAGAATGAATCTGCTAGTTTGTTTATGGCTTTCCAAGAAACACAAAACTCCTATAAGCATACTTGGTTTATTGATAGTGGCTGCACTAGTCATATGTCCAAAGATGAGCAAATTTTTTCCAATTTAGATAGGTCTGTGAAGACAAGACTAAAGCTTGGAAATAGACAGGTGGTTCAAGCAAAAGGAAAGGGTTCAGTGGCAGTAAACACTAAGCAAGGTACTAAATACATTCATGATGTGCTATTTATACCTTGTTTAGCTCAGAATTTATTAAGTGTAGCTCAAATGCTTACAAATGGGTACTCATTATCATTTAAAGGGAAATTCTGTTATATTTATGATCCTCATGATTACTTGATTGCTAAAGTGATTATGGTTGATAAGGCCTTTCCTTTAAACTTGAATGTTGTTGGTGATAGTGCTAATTTTGCAAAGATGGATGAATCTGTGGTATGGCACAGAAGGTATGGGCATTTTAATTTGGCTGCTTTGAAATATATGCAAGCAAATGACTTAACCAGGGACCTACCTAAAATCCAAGTGACTAGTGATGTGTGTGGTTCTTGTCAATTTGGAAAAATGCATAGACAAACATTTCCTGCTAGTGTAACATGGAGAGTTAAGGAGAAATTAGAGTTGGTGCACACTGATGTTTGTGGACCAATGAGCACAGAATCATTAAGTCAAAACAAGTATTTTGTGCTCTTTATTGATGATTTCACTAGAATGACTTGGGTATATTTCTTGAGAAGCAAAGGGGATGTCTTTTCTGTGTTTAAGAAGTTCAAGACTATGGTTGAAACTCAAAGTGGATGCAAGTTGAAGACTTTGAGGTCTGATAATGGGAAGGAGTATACTTCTCATGAATTTGAGAGGTTTTGTGCAGATTTGGGAGTTAGTCATCAACTAACAGTGAGCTACTCACCACAGCAAAATGGAGTTTCAGAGAGGAAGAACAGAACTGTTGTGGAAATGGCAAGGTGCATGATGGTGGAAAAGAATTTGCCTTTGAATTTTTGGGCAGAGGCTATTCATACAACAATGTATTTGCTCAACAGGCTACCTACTAGGTCAGTGGATGGGAAGACTCCAGTGGAAGCTTGGTCAGGGTTAAAACCAACAACTAAAGACTTGAGGACATTTGGTTTAATTTGATATGTCCATGTGCCCTCTGCAAAGAGAAGCAAGCTAGATCAGAAGGCTGAAGTGGGAGTTTTCTTGGGCTATTCATCCATGTTAAAAGGCTACAGGATTTATAATATGCAAAGTCAAAAAGTTTATGTGAGCAGGGATGTGGTGATTGATGAGTCTTTACACTAGAATTGGGACAAAGGTCTTGCTGAAAAGGATAAAGTTTTCTTACAGAAAACTGAAGGGAAATCTGATTCACCACAACTTTCTATTTTGACTTTCAGAATGAATTCTGACACGGCTGTTGATTCCCCTCCTGACTCTCCTATTCTCAAGACAAAATCGTTGTCTAAGGTATATGAGAAATGCAATTATGCAGCCTTGGAGCCTTCCTCCTTTGCTGAAGCAGTAAAGTATGAAGAATAGAAATTGGCAATGCAGGAAGAGATTGATATGATAGAGAAAAATAATACTTGGCAGCTTGTGGACAGACCTGAAGCAAGAAATGTGATAGGGGTGAAGTGGATTTTCAGGACAAAGTTGAATCATGATGGCTCTATTTACAAGCACAAGGCTAGACTTGTTGTCAAGGGATATTCACAGTAAGCTGGTGTAGATTATGGTGACACGTTTGCACCAGTTGCAAGGCATGAAACTATAAGGTTGCTATTAGCTTTGGTTGCTAACTTGAAATGGGAAGTGTATCATTTGGATGTAAAGTCAGCATTCTTGAATGGTGAGCTGCAGGAGGAGTTATTTGTTGAGCAACCAGAAGGGTTTCACATTTCAGGGATGGAGAACAAGGTTTACAAGTTACAAAAGGCTTTGTATGGCCTAAAACAAGCTCCTAGAGCTTGGTACAGCAAAGTAGATTCACACCTGCTGCATTGTGGTTTCACAAGAAGTGAAAATGAAGCTACACTCTATGTTAAAAGGTTTAAAACTGGAGAATTGTTAATCTTATCTATCTATGTTGATGATATGTTAGTAACTGGAAGTAATTCAAGGCTGATTGCTGAATTCAAGAAGGAAATGGAAGCTGTATTCGAAATGTCAGACTTGGGGCTTATGACCTACTTTCTAGGGATGGAGATTAACCAATCATCAGCTGTCATCTTCATTTCCTAAAGAAAGTATGCACTTGATTTGTTGAAGAAGTTTAATATGGAAAGGTGTAAATCTGTTGCTACATCTCTGGCTCAAAATGGAAAGCTGTCAAAAGCAGAAAGGGGTGAAGATGTGGATCCTAGCCATTATAGAAGTTTGGTGGGAAGCCTCTTGTATTTAACTAGTTCAAGACCAGATATCATGTTTGCAGCAAGTGTGTTATCCAGGTATATGCAATCACCTGGTTAAGTTCATTTAGTGGCAGCTAAAAGAGTCCTAAGGTATGTCAAAGGAACTTATGATTCTGGAATTTAATATACAACAGCAGAAAATGGAAAGTTGCAAGGGTTTTCTGATAGTGGTTGGGCAAGATGCCTTGATGACATGAAAAGCACCACTGGTTATGTATTTTCTATGGGTTCAGGAGTTTTTTCATGGGTTTCAAGGAAGTAAAATGTTATTGCTCAGTCAACCGCAGAAGCAGAGTACATGGTTGTTACTGCTGTTGCTAACCAAGCCATTTGGTTAAGGAAGGTTTTAGCAGATTTGTTTCAAACTCAACATGAAGCTATTATCATCCAAGTTGACAATAAACCAGCCATTTCAATGACTAAAAATCCAGTGCAACATGGTCGTACAAAGCACATAAATGTCAGGTTTCATGCCATCAGGCAAGCTGAAAAAGAAAGTGAAGTGCAGCTGATTCATTGCAGCTTAGAAAACCAACTTGTAGACATTATGACTAAGTCACTTGCAGTTGGAAGGTTTGAATATTTAAGGGTCAAATTGGGAGTCTCCAAGAAAAATCATGAGGAGGAGTGTTGAAGTCAGATTTTTCTAGATACTCCTAAGTTATATTAGAATATTTGTAATGATATTTGGCTGTGGAGGGTTAGTAAAAGGAATGGATGTCCTTATTTTATGGAAAGTTTTTTGTAAGGGTTGTTAAAGGGAAAGTTGTAATAGGTATGGCCCCTCCTTAAATCATGGGATTATGTCTTTTGTGTATATATATCAGCAAGTATCAATGAGGCATTATTAAGTTCTGAAAATCAGGAAAGTGTGCTCCTTCCTTTCTATGCTATAATTCTAAAACTAAAGATTGGAACATGACAGATTGGTCTGGTGGCTATGTTCGGAGAACAGAATTGGATTGTAGCAAAAGAGATGGATTTGTGAAATATAATGGCCTCAAGGTGCCAAACGCAGCAAATTCTTGGGTTAATAAGAGCATAACACTTGAGCAATGCAAAAAGGCATGCTTGAAAAACTGTTCTTGTATGGATTATTCAAATTTAGACATAAGAAATGGAGGAAGTGGCTGCTTGATTTGGTTTGGTGACCTGGTTAACTTCAGAGATTTTGGCAAAAAAGGGGCAAGTATTGGCGGATTTCATTGTTGAGTTCACTGGGCCAATTGAAGACAAAGCTGAGAACTTAGAAAGACCATCTTGATAGCTATACGTGGACGGATCATCAAGCGAGTAGGGAGCTGGAGCTAGGGTCATGTTAATAAGTCCCGAGAGTCATAGGATCTTATGCACCTCGAGATTCAGTTTTCCAGCCACCAATAACAAAGCTGAGTACGAGGTTCTGTTGGCAGGATTTTGCTAGGCAAAAGAGGTACGAGCTGAGGCCCTGGTAGTTTTCAACGATTCTCAGCTGGTTGTAAATCAGATACGGGGAGAATATTAGGCCAGGGGAACGAAAATGGTGGCATAGCTGCAGAAGGTACGCAAGCTCCTAGCTACTTTAAAAAAATATGAGATACGCCAGATTTCCTATTCTCAGAACTCTCATGCCAATGCATTGGCCCGACTAGCAACTACCCGAGATGCGGAGTTCTTAGGAGCCATACCGGTAGAGTTCTTGGCTAACCCGAGCATAGAATAGCGAGCTGAAATGATATTGATTGATGTACCCCAAGACTCATGGATGAAACCCATACTGAATTATCTACAAAATGGGAAGTTGCCGAAAGACAAGTTGGACACACGCCGGTTGCAAGCTAGAGCAGCTCGCTATTGTATCCATGATGATAGACTATATAAGAGGGGGTTCTCAGCCCCGCTTCTGAGGTGCATCGATGGCACTGACTGTCAAATCGTGATGGAAGAGATTCATGCGGGCCACTGCGGTAATCATGCCGGGGCACTTTCATTGGCACAAAAGACACTTCGACAAGAGTTTTATTGGCCCACCATAAAACAAGATGTCGTAGATCTGGTCAAAAGATGCGATAAGTGCCAAAGATGTACCAAAGTCCCACGAGCTTCGCTGGCCTACTTACAAGAGATGAGCAGCCCATAGCCCTTTGCTCTCTAAGGCATGGATCTGATTGGGCCGCTTTCAACAACCTGCGGAGGGTGTAAGCACGCCATAGTGGTAGTTGATTACTTCACCAAGTGAGCAGAAGCTAAAGAGCTCGTGCAGATCTCCAGCTCGAAGGTACAATACTTTATATGGGATAATATTGTTTGCAGGTTCGGAGTCTCATGACAAATAATCACGGACAATGGAACCCAATTCACTAGCGAGCAGTTCATTCAATTATGCGAATCGCTGGGGATCCATAAGAGTTTCACGGCCATGGACCACCCCCAAGCTAATGGACAGGTCGAGGCTGTCAACAAAATAATCAAACAACTCCTAAAGAACAAGCTGGAGGCCAGAAATAGGGCTCGGGTGGACGAACTGCAAACGGTACTTTGGGCCTATCGAACTACAGCTCGGAGCACCACGGGGGAAACCCTATTCTCAATGGTGTATGGGTTCGAGGCTATGATCCCAGCAGAGGATGAGGTGACCAGCCATCAGAAGGCCACTTTCAATCCTAATGACAACGATGAACTGTTAGTTATGAGCCTAGACCTACTTAAGGAAGCGAGAGATACAACTTGCATAAGGGTCTCCATCTATCATCAAAAAGTGGCGTGGTATTACAACAGAAAGGTCTGGATCCGACAATACAATGTTGAGGACCTAGTATTGCGCCTAATACTGCCCGGAGCTCACAAAGTGAGTGATGGCACACTAGGCCCTAACTAGGAAGGACCCTTTATCATCAAGGAAAACTTGGGAAATTGAGCATGTCATTTGGAAAATATGGATGGAGCTATTCTCCCGCGAGCTTGGAATGCAAAGCACCTCCATCCTTACTTCCAATGAATGTAATTGTTCTGACCTATGCTCTAAATTTCTATTACAATTCATTTTCATAATTCTGATTGGGATTTATGAATTTTCATGCATTATACTTTATTCGATTGAATATCTCTAAAATGAGGGGTTCATAAACTATGGTTTGCAAGATGGGGCCCAATATTCAACTTAGCCACCGTGCTATGGTTTGCGGCTTAACTAAGCATTCATCTTGGTCCCCCCTCAAGTCGTGGTTTGAGAGCTGAGAACCATTCATCTTGACTTAAATGTCATGGTTTGGCACCTACTGAGCAACCACTTCCATTATATAAGCGAAGGGTTCACCAACTGGAGTCCTTTCATCTTGACTCAAGTCATGGTCTGTGACTTACCTAGGTGTTCCCTATCTGCTCATTTAAAACTTGTAAAAGCCATGGTATGTTAGCTGGGGTCCGCCTATCATCCCCCTGGACATATAACTTGGCAATACAAGTTGGAGTTTCACTAGCTGAGGTCCTTTCATCTTGGTTCAAGCCATGGTCTGCGACCTTCCTAGGTGTTCACTCCCGATTTGTTAAAATTACGAGGAGCCACAGTATGTTAGCTGAGGTTGCAATGCGATCTACCTGAACATATATCTTGGCGAATTTTCTATTATGACCTATATGTTATTCCGTTAGGAGATGTTAGCCGAGCTTCACCTTAATTTGCCAAAGTATGGTTGTTTGCGACCTACCGGACAAGCATCTTAATTGTCAATTATTATGTTCATCGATCACGAGCTGTTCAGCCGTGGCATATTAGTTGAGATCGCAAGATGATCTACCTAGACGTACATCTTGGAAAGGTTTTCAATATGATCCTATCAAGACGTGTTGTCTAAGGGTTGTCTCAATTTGCCTAAGTATGGCTGATCGCGCCTTATTGGACACGCAGTGATTGATGGTTATTACATCTATTATTGATGAACTATTTTAAGCTTGCTAAATTGAGAGCTAGGAATTCTCTAGGTCTATCGGGACTTAATATTCATTCTCAAGTTATATTCTTAAAGACTTCTCCCAAGTTATACTTTCAAGTTTATCCTAATATACAGAACCTTTCTGGAGCTCGTTTCAAGTTAAATCATGAAGATTGGTTCAAGTTGTATCGTGGAAGTTGTCTTAAGTTATCTTATTTAAACTTCAAGTTTGCTTGGCTTGAGTTCATAGCAAAATTAAAGAAAAAGACACGAGTTCAAAAATATCCAATTTCATTGATAAAAATGATTGTATTACAAAGTGAAAGAAAAATGAAAATGAGCCTAGCTAGGGGGAACGACAACTTCGACGGGCTAGACCTTGGCAGCTTCAACTGCCTGGACCTCGAATGGATCTAGCGGGGTGGAAGCCTCGGCGTCTTTAACAGCTTCAGTTGCATACTACTTCACCTCATCGACAGCCTCTCCACCAAAGAATGAGAAGTTCATCTCTAGATGGTTCAACCATAAGGTGTAGAGGAACCCCGAGTAGGTGTCAGATACAACTTCTGCACATTCTTGAACTATTTGGGCTTCCACACCCTCCTTGATCTCGTTGATGGTTGCGTCCACCATCCGCTTGTAGTCCAGAGCACAAGCCTCGGCCAGCCTTAAATCGTCCCTGGCCTTTTGCAGCTCCCCCTTGATCTTATTCAGCTCGCCGATAAGTTTGGAGGTAGAAGTCTCCCATAAAGTCTTTTCTCGGTGAAGCTCTTCCTCGAAATCTTTGTTTCTTTGTTACGCATCTCGCAACTTTATTTCAAGACCTTCAACCATCTTCCAAAGCTCAAAAAGCTGAGACTCCTTCTCTGCCTCGAGCTTCTTTATTTCGGCCTAGAGGGACACGTTCACCACCTCGAGCTGTCCCTCAAAATCCTACTGGTGCCCTTTAAGCTTCATGGCAGCAAGGGAGGTCTGTAAAACAAGAAGAGTCAGCTTGAGAAAAGGCAAAACTAAGAAATTAAGGAATGAAAGCGAAACTTACCACGAAGCTGTGGCGAGCGATGAAATCATAGAAGGCCACCCCTTTCATCCCCTCGTTATCCAGGGGCTTAGCACACGTGCCCAAGAGCGCGAGCATGTTATCTAAAAGGGCGCTGAAGTAAGTCCCTCTAGGTATGGCCTCAAGAGCGGCCTCTTTCTTAGGGACACAGGCCGTTTTACCCCTGTCATCCTCCCGCTGCTGCTGGTTTGGTCCTCTTTTCAACCCAGCAGCGGGAGCGTTCTAAGCCTCCCTGGTAACCTCCTCCTCGCAAGCTCGGCCGAATCCGCGATCATGAGGAACAGGAGCCTGTTGCTCCTGTTGTGGTTGGGATCGTTGTTGTTATTGCGGCTATTGTTCTTATTACTGTTGGTGATGCTTTTATTGCTGCTGGGGTTGTTGTTGAGGTCGTGGCTGTGTCTACGACTGTTCCGATCTCCCTTCCCACGAGCTGGAACCTATGGTCGAGGACGGAGCAACACCTGATCTGGCCCAAAACTTTTTCGGCATGGTAAAGCTGAGGTTTACCATGTTTGCAGTCAGAATTTCTTCCCCTCTACTACTGCTCGTCTCAGGGACTTGGAAGGAGAAAGGAACGAGCTTTGAGCCTCGAACCCTGATGTGCTCTCCCTTTATGATCTCAGCGTTAAGAAGGGGCGCGAGCTCGTGCTCCCTAAGCAGCTCATCTGACAACACAAGATCTTCTAAGCCTGATGCCGCAGTGACGAGAAGGTCAAGAACCTTGATCTCTTCGGTCGATAAGTTCGGCTTCCTGCTCCCAAAATCTGTACAAATAGAATGAAGATGTCAAAAATGATAATGCAAAATGAAATGACCTATGCGAGCAATTATGCCCTTACCCAGGGTCAGTACGAAGCTAAAGCTTTTGAGCATTAGGAAAGAAGGGCAAGAAATGAAGAACCAACTGGACTTATAGTCGCTCACGTTGGATTTTCCCTTCGCCCTGCCCTGGGGAAGGATGGCTTTGTACGGTAAAGGACAATCTACCAAGTAGTACAACCTGTCCTTGGCATTCTTAAAGGAAAAGAGAAATTTGACTAATTTTGGTGACAAGGGCGGGAGTTTATTCCTAAGGAATAAAATGGTTAGGGAAATGAGTTGGGTGTATGAGTTCGGGGTTAGTTGAAAGGGTGCGAGCTTGAGCTTGTTCAGAAGGTTGAGGAGATATGGGGCAGCGAAAAACCTAAACCCAGACTCGAGGTACTGGGGGCTAATGGTTACGAAGCCAGTCGAGGGATGTGTTGCATGGCAACTCGGAGAAGGGATATACACCCGATAATCCTTCGGAAGACGGAACTCCCGGGTACAACTCCCCACCTTGTGGAACTTAGCCTTGGAAGGGGAGTTGTTTGAAGACCTCTCGCCCCTCACTTCCCGGAGCGACTTGTCCACTGATAGTTGGAACAGATTCTGAAGACGTCCCTGATGCGACCTCTTCAGCTCGCGAACTCACTCTCTTAGGATTATGCATTTCTATCACAAGGCAATCTTCAGAGTTTGAGGTGTCGTGTTCCCCTATGGTATAGTTGCAACGCTTTTGACCCGAGTTCCCTTGAACTAAATCGGACATCTAAAAAGAAAGAGAAAACAGTTAGGCAGCAGCTCACGGACCGAACCTCGAAGAACTAAAAAACCCTATAGGTCATACGCTTTGTAACGGGGTGCCGCCTAAGGCGAAAGAGCTAAGACTACAAGCCCGATAACTCCACGGAAGGCTAATCCTAAGGTCGTTAAGCCCAAAGTCTTAGTAAGTACCCAACAAACCGATTCAAATCGATGCACTAGAAAATAGAGGTAATACCGACAGAACCGAGAAGACCAAAAAACCATTGACGGCTAATCGACGATGAATGGCCTAATGAAAGAGGGAGACAAGGGGCACAAGAAACTTACCTATCACTGAATCTCCCGTCGATGCAAGAACTTGGAACAAGCTTCAGATAACAATGGGCGCCTGAAAGATTAAAGTCAGAAGAGCTTCATCAGAAACCTAGGGAGCGAAAGGAAGGCAAAAGCAAAGATGAAATTTCAAAGTAGCGTGAAGAGGGAAAAAGTAAGGCCCATTTTCTATTTATATATCCAGCTCGAGCGATCCCAGCCATTGGATTAAAATAGCTCATGGCATCCCCAGTATCCATCGGTTGTACTGCGGCTCGTGGGCCCCATAACTATAATCATGCCTAGTAATAGGGGAATGTGCGCATTAAATGAGCCCTAGAAAAGACATGCAGCATGAAACGACGTGAATTGAAGTGATTAGGCAGAAGTCTGAAAGGTGGATTCATAGTTGTAATCGTTGGCACACATTAGCTCCCAGTACGAAGATCGCACTGCGAGTTGGGGGGCTTGTGTTATGGGTATTTCCCGCATCACTTCTTATTGGCTAGGCTTAACCCAGCAGGTCGGCCCAATCGCCTGAACCCCAATAGGCCCCAACTTCTCAAAACAAGGTCACACGTCGCTGAAACTCGAGCTCAGATCGCGGAACCAAGCCAGCTCCCAATAAGCTCCCAACAAGGCTTCTAGCGAGCTCTCAGCGATATACCCAACGAGCTCCTAGCGATGCTTTTAGCTCGCTGGTCTAATCGTTCAACACGCTGGTCAAACTATTCAACTCGCATAGACAACAAAGCTGCTGAACAATTAGAGGCAAGGACCCACTCACTTTATCTAAAGCAAGCCAGATCCCTCGTAATGAGGAACTCACTCCCGGTTTTATGCAGATGATAAGGACAACTTATCCCGCATAATATCATCTTTATACTTTTAAACTTTATGCAATTATAAAGACCCCTCACTTTAAATAAGGGTCAAGAGTATCATTGTAGGGGAGGATAACAAGAATAATCGCATATTGTTACTCTATCGGAATACCCAGAGAACAGTCGTGGAGTAGGCATCATTTAGGCCGAACCACCTAAAATTCCCCTACATACCATTTATCTTTGCTTTTACTTGGTTCTTCCTCTTTGTGTTTGGGCTCATTTTTCTCATTGTGGGCTTACGAATCATGATCGACTGATTCCAAACGTCGATAGGATGAAAAGGTGTTTTTCACGTCCTTTCATTTTTTGGCCACATAATAAACTATTTTGTCTATTTATGTTCCATTCATTCATTGTTATGCAAAAAAATAATTCTAGGGTAAGCATTTTCCCTTGGGTTTTATTTAATAGAGATTTAAGAATGAAATGAAATGTAATTTTTTTGATTAAAAAATAAAAAATAATACAAAAATTTTCTTCCTTTCCGAAAAGAAATAAAAATGAATAGAAAGATATTAGATAATAAATGAAAATATAAAATTAATTTTTCATCCACTCTCCCCCAAAATTACAAAGAACACCCCTGAGCTTTGATGAAATTGCACAAAATCTCCTAACATTTAGGAAATAGCAAAAACTACCCTCTGTTAGTCTACCGTTATGTTGGATCCCGAAATGAAAATTTTTCCCTTTTAATTTAAAAATAGTATTATAAGATTTTAAGTGTGCGGTGAAATGACCAAATTAACCCTCTGCTTAATGTTATTTCTTCCAGCCTATTCCATGCCATTACATGGACCTAAGTTTAGCTAGAAATTAAACAACAACTTTAATTCAAAAAATCAAATAAGGAAAGGAAGAAAGATTCAAGAAGATATAGGAGAATTAGAGATGCGAGCAAACATCAATGGTAAAAAAATCAAACAAGAATGATTTCCATCGATATTAAAAGAGAACAAAATTGAGGACAACAAAAGATATGTCTCTTGCTCTAACTTATTCACTTTGTATGTATATGTGTTCTAGATTTCATAGGAAATCCTATGTCTTTTTAGAGGCATGTCTCTTTCCCTCACTCATTCAGTCTCTATGTTTTTTGCTTTCATAAAAAATCTCATCTCTTTCTCTCTCTCTCTCTCTCTCTCTCTCACACACACACACACACTCTTTTACTATCTATGTATCTTCTTTATCAAAAATGTGTTATAGACACTTGTAAGGCAAATGTCATTGTTGAACGTTTGTTGAATCCTCTCCAAAAATAAGATACCTTTAATTTCAAAATGTTGATTGTTCAAAACCCTATTGAAATTTTTTGGACGGAACCCTAATTTTTCAAAACCTCTTGATTTTGAAAAAGTCCTAATTGTTCAATTGAGACAATAATTTTTCAAAAACCCTAATTTTTCAAAACCTCACGATTTAAAAAAAAAAAAAAAACCTAATTCTTTAACTGAGAAGTTAAACAATTGTTTAAAAACCCAACTTGTTCAAAACTATTTGGAACCATAATTGTTCAAAACCTCATGATTTTCAAAAAGCCCTAATTGTTCAAGTGAGAAATTAAATAATTGTTCAAAACCTCTTAATTTTTAAAAAGTCATAATTGTTCAATTGAGAAATTAAGCAATTGTCCAAAAACCCTAGTTATTCAAAACCTCTTTGTAACGCCCCATTTTCCCAAAGCGTGCGTTAACTCAGAATTTTGGGAATATCTTTTTTTTTTTTTTTCCAGCAATCGTTCAACACAAATCAAAATTACATAACCGAATTCACTTTATTCATAATCTAGAAATCGTTTGACAAGACATTTCAAAACAAAATACATCTTTTCAATGACAACTACTATCACCTTGAGCATAGACAAAATATATGCTAACGATTACCAACGAAATCAACGGCTACATCTCAAGAACCCCATTTCCTTTAACGCCACTACCTTCACCTGGAACGTTTGAGTATTCTAGGGACATAGTCCAAATTAGATGATAAATCATCTAAGCGAGAGTTCAATTTTTTTTTCATGAATATACGCAAACCATGAATGAAACCGACATATCCTTCAACAATCATTCAACACAAATCAAATCCTGACATGTCCTGACTCAAGAGAATCCCACACAGCACTTAACCCTAACCGGGGAAAATGCAATCTCTCTAAAGGCAATACAACCACATCGACATATTGGCATAACACAATCCTACTTAAGAGGGACAACCTTAACGCATGAACCCGGGTATCACCCTCATATCATGTTAGGCATTACACTCCCACACAAAAGCATTCCACAACACAACCTTGGCCACAAGATGATCAACACTATGCTGGGAATCCACGTCCACCTCGGGAACAATACTACCACTCAATGGTCCCGGGGTGGTGTCCACTCGCAACCCCACCACTTTGAGCCGGTTTGAGGTGATGTACACTCTCAGCCTCGTCTCTTTTCGACTCGCAAGGGTGAAGTCCGTTCTCAGCCCCCGTCACAAATAGGCATTTTTCCTTGGCACACTTCCCTAATGCTATCACTTAAGTGCCACACATAGGTTGACAACACACATCCCACATGGACCACGCATAAACATGCCAATGCCACAACACAACCATGCATCATGTAAACTCAACATTTCAAGTACATAATTTATCGCACAAAATTCAATGCACATGCATAAACATTTAGGGACGAACCGCCCTCATGAAAACAACTATCACAGGTAAAACCGTTCACATGCAACAAAGCCATTTGTATGAAATCAAATCAAGTTTTAGAGAAGAACCACTTTTAACAAACTAAGTTTGGGGGTAGAAACTCTTACCTTTAGATACAACTTGAATTTTCTCAAAAAGCATGCACTGCCTCGATTCGCGTGCCAACCTTAATTCGCACAAGTCATTTAAACTTAAATCTCAAGGCACCCTAATCATCATATTCATTTAAATAGGCATCAGAACCTATTTTTCCTCATAATTTCCTCAATTTTTCTTATTTTTCTTCTATTTTTCCTCATTAAAATTCTAAAATAAATATCTCCACAACTTTTTTTTCAAATATTTTCACATAATAGTTCCTAAAACATCAAAGCTTTGAATGCCTCTCAAACCAACATGAAAATGCCTCAAATTCTCTAGAAACCTTCCTCAGCTCATGGGCAACAAAAGCCCTATGATTTCATCCCTCAATTCGTCCTCTAACACGCTCTATTTTGAGCGTCAAATTACAAAAAATCTCGGCCAAATGAGCTCTTTTTATAGGCAAAATTGGCCCTAAAAAAGCCCATGGATGCCCGACCCAATGCCTTAAACGCTTCACCCATCCCTTGGGCAACCCAAAACCAGCGACAACCCGCCTCAAATGGCCAATTACAGGCCGAGACATACCGACCAAGACATGGTCGATTTTCTCAATTTTTCGATCACCATCGTGCTCGTCGTCAGCCTGGCTTTGGTCCTTGAGCTTCTTCGATCATTCCTCTCGAGATCCCAATGGTCGAAAGCCTCGATCGGCTACCGGTAGTGGCTGTCGGCCATGGCAGCTTCCTATTTTGGCTTATTGAACTTTTGCCCCTCCATTTTGACTTTTTGCACTTTGCCCCTTTTCATCAAGGCCCTGATCTTTCTATTATTTCCAATGAGATCCTTAAGTTCTAAAACCTTCATTTCATCCCCAAAGATCCGAAAAATCATCATTTTGACCTCCTTCTAGCAATTCTAAGAAATTATACTTAGGCTCGAATTTCCGTTTTGGACGCAAACCTTATTGTTTCAACCCGAAATCGCTCAAGGGTTATTCTACACAACAATTAAAAGTCTCCTCAGGTTTTCGATGCCTTCTCGGAAGTCTCCTATGACCATGCAATTTTTCGGCCTAATCTGAAGCTGTACCGAACACTATTCCTGATCCAATTTCTTTCGATGTCATAAATTAGTTCTCGAATTGCTCGTTAATACTATATCATTTTCATTTGATATCTAAGCTCCCGAGCCCTCTTTGTAGTTGATTCGACAACTTATTTTACTATCAAAGCCACTTTTCAGTATTTTAAACTTATCTAAATCACGTGGCAACCTTATGCCGAAACAAGGTCTTAAACTCTTGATTTGCAAAAAGCCCTAATTGTTCAATTACAAAAATTGAACAATTGTTCAAAACCCTAATTGGAACCCTAATTGTTCAAAACCACCTTGATTTTCAAAACTCCTAGAAATTGAACAATTGGAATAATTAGAATATCTAGTTATCTTACTCTCAAATGGTAAATTGCATTTGAAATTTGGAACATACAATACTGAATTCAACTTTAAAACAGAAAATTTCATATCACCATGTCCTGTTGCCTTGCACATTAACCCATCTGCCACCATGATCCCAATATTCTTCGTACAAGATTTATTATCAATAAGCCTTATTATAGAACCCATCATGTGATCGGATGCACCCATGTCCACAATCCAAGCATCGCGTGTACATTTATACAGTGTTCTAAAATCTGGCTAAGGCGGCGATCACAATTAAGCCTTAGTTGGTCCCCTTAGGCATCAGGCCCAATTAATCGGGCGCCTAGGCGACGCCTAGCTGCCTACCCCCAAGGTCGCTCATGGCTTGGGCCGATATCTTTCAGTTAAGTTTCCCCCCCCCCTCTCTCTCTCTCTCTCTCTCTCTCTCTCTTGTCATTACTCTCTCGTTACTTTCCTTTCTCTTGTCGCCACGTTCCCCAATTAGAGCGTCCCCCAGTTTTCCTTTAACTCATTTGAAATGCTATCTTCTATCTCTTATATTGCCTCTAGGATGCCCTAGAGAAATACTCTTCTCTTGAGCATGTCCCGAGTCTGTGACATAGGGAAGTTGACAATGTCACTTCCCATCTTCAATTATATATACTCATAAGAAGCTCCAAAGCATTGACGAAAGCAACCCACCCAGCGCGCCGGGCAGCATTTTTGAATGGCTGTTGAGCCTCACCTTAGTAAATGATCTCATCTTAGTGTCAGCACAAGGCCGTGAATCCTAAGACAGTAGTTTTGTCCATCAAGGTAGGTGAACGTGAGAGTAACATTAGTCTTACCTTAAACTTAATAGTCAAAGTAAAGATCGGGGGGCTATTGTTGTGCCATAGAATTTCTGAGCATCCACCTAGGGGTATTTTGGTTAATAAGCCCAAGACGGGTGAATCCCAAAAGTAGTCTTGAGCCGAGACACGTTTCCCAAGAAGAAATCACGGGTAAATAGCCAAAGAACCATTGATAATGGCAAAATGGTGAATAGGCAAGGCTTGAGGGTCAAAATGGTCCGAGGCAAGTGGGGTATAAAAGGTAAAGTTAAATGGTCAAACCAAAGGGGCGAGCGCGTGTAAAAGGGACCAACAGCTCTCTGTCATTTTCTCTTCGAGAGAGATTTTGCCTCTCGGAGAGGCTTCTTCTCTCAGTAGTTACTCTCGACGAAAGCGGCGAAGATCTCGAAGAAAAGTATTGGCTTTTGGCGGTACTGAGTCTCTTAGCAGCTTTAATCCTTTCGGCAGCCTTCTCTTGAAGAGGAAAATCAACTCTCGACAGCCGCTGCAACTCTCTCAACAGTTATGTTTCCTCTCGGAGATTACATCACCTCTCGACAGCAACTCCCCCTTCCCCCGACATTTCCTCCCTCTCAAAAGGTGAGTAAATCCCCTCGGAGTTGATAATCTCGCTCTACTGACTTCCTCTCGAGAAGGGACCTCTCAGCAGTGGTCGGCTTCTCTCGAAAAGCTGCCTTTCAGCTGTGCCCGACTTCTCCCGGCGAGCCTCTTCCGGGAAGACTGACTTCCAGCCACCTCTCACTCTCTCTGTAATATGAGTATATATATATGTATGTATGTATGTACATAACCAATGCCGATCCTAAATTTTTTAGGGCCTAAGGTAAAAGTAAAAATTAGGCCCCATTGGCTGCACTCTCACTTTGCAATTAAAACATAATAAAAAAATCACAATAAAACTTTTATATTTTTTTCCTTATTTTGGTTAGAGGTTTATACTCGCTAGTGTATGAGTGCAGTTGTAGTCCAAATTTAAATTTATATTTTCTGGATGAATCCAGGTCGTCCACTGAGAGATTTATTTATGACAAAAGCATAAGAATGTCACACACACACACACGCATTTGGACGAATTGGCAATAAGTTTTTTTATGATTTTTTTTTAAATAACAGTTACTAGGAAATAAAGCAAGGCAGAAGTTGAAATAAATACTGAACGTGAGAATATGAAATTGGATAGCACTTGATTTAAGACAATTTCAGCACTAACCCGTTGATTTCCAAATTTTAGCAGAAAAGATTAGCAACATTAATTTAATTTCAAATATGAGGGTTTGTTATTAAATGCAATTAAAGATGATGATAGTTCTAATTTAAGTAGTCCTCATACATGATATGCGGGATTCTAATTTAAGCAACAACTATAAATCCAATTGCAATTAATATACGAAACAACTAAATTAATCATCCAGGTTTGGGTATGATAGCGTTTCCAGTTCTAGTAACTTTCATACATAGCATGAAAGCTCTAAATTAGGCTTACGCTCCAATCCAAACCTAGTGATTTCTCAATAATTACTACACACCCATACTGAAATTTAAATTAATGTCACTCATTTAAAGCGCAGTTTTCTTTGAGAATCATTGGCGTTGGACACTATCTTTGCCTTAACCCAAGATTGGATTTAGCTACTCATCTCTAATTAAAAGTTAATTGATGGGAATTTAAATTGTGTAATTTAAATAACGAAATTTAAATGACAGAAATTAAAATAACAGAAATTAATCGGCCATTTAGACGGTGGATAATAAAGTAACAATAAATGACATAAGAATTCAAGAGAATAAAGAAAGAAAGTAAGATCACAAGAGAAAATAATAGAGAAAATAAGAAAGAACAAAAGCAATTTTCAAATAGAGAATTCTAAGAAAACAATTAAGTTTTGATTCAAGAATAATAATCACCCTTACAAATGCAATCAAGTGAGCTATTTATAGCCCACAAGATGTAATACAAACCACACAATTTCAATTATTCAATTAGACATAATTATATCTAATGGGCACTCACACACTTAAAATTAAATAGATTTTAGCTATAATACACACCTAAAGTTAAATGGTTTTTAGCTAAAATACACACCTAATAAATCACTCATAATGTTAAATGGATTTTAGCTATAATACACACCTAATAGTTAAATGGATTTTAACTAAAAAACACACCTAATAAAGCACTCATAAAATAAATATTTAAAATAAAAAAATAAATTTCTACAATTGGGTTTTTGATCTTCATTAGGATTAAAAATAATCCTTGGGCCTTCTCTAAATGATGTCTTCCATAGGTTGCTCAAGTTGGGCCTCAATTCTTCATGGGTTTTAATTCTTCATGAGTTTTAATTATTCATTCTTCAATCCAATTTGAGTCTACAAGCCCATATTCTTCATGCCTACAAATAAGCAATTGAGTGTTATTAATAAATTATATTATATATATATATATTACATGCACGCATGTATTGATGTATATGTATTATATATATTTATATATGTATTATTTTTATTATTTTTAAATTTTACTTTAGAACTTCATTTCATTCATTTTTCAATTTAAACTTGCATATAACCATAAAATATATATTAATATCTAATTTAAGTCATTTTTAAGATCAAAAGAAGGGTGTAATTATAATAGAATTTTTACAAAATTAACCACTAATCACCCATATATATATCTAAACATAGTGATGAACTCGCTCTTATTTTTCAACCAATATCTAACCTGTCCAAATTAACTAAAAATTTAACATTCAAGTCAAATAAATTGTATCAATTCAAACTTCAATATATTAAAATTTAGAATAAAAGGCTACAATATATAACAATTCAAGAAGTTCTTTTTCATCCAGCAAAATAAATTCTCTTTCATCCAGCAAAAAAAAAAAAAAAAATTCTCTACATGTTGAATAGCTAAAGCAAAACTACATCAATCTATTTGAAATCCCTTTGCATCCTTAGCATTAGTAACCAGCAAAACAAAAATGTCTTTACATCCTCAATAGCCAAAGCAAGCTCCAGTAGCCTACTTAAATCTATTTGCATCCTCAGGAACCAACAAAACAAAAATATATTTTCTTCCTCAATAGTCAAAGCAAACAACAACAGCTTACTTGAAATCCCTTTCCATCCTTAGCAACCAGCAAAATATCATCACCACTTGCAAGATAAGGTGAAAAACAACAAAATCACAACTAAAAAAGTATTATTTAAATGATTTCCTTCTTATATTTTGAGAAGCAAAATCCTCAATGATGCTTTCAAATTCAAGCTTTTCTAACATCTCTTTTTCAATGGATAATATTGCTAGCCCATTTAGCCTTTCTTGTGACATGGTAGACCTCAAGTAAGATTTCAATAATTTTAATTTAGAAAAGCTTCTTTCTACAGATGCTATAGTCACAAGTACAATCAATAGTATTCTATAGGCAATCAAAACATTTGGAAAATAGTCCATATTTTTTACAAACTCTATAATTTCAAGTGTTGTGTTTACTGCTGATGGTAAAAGATATTGCAGCACCTGTAACTCTGAAAACAAATCACTTGCATCAACATCAGAAGACTCACAATTTCTTAAAGTAATTTCAAGCTTCACACAACAATTTTTCAATTCCTCATCACCTAATGAAGTTAAATTCTTTGAATTAAACAAGAACCCAAAAATACCATCATATGTTTGCATTTGTTCAAATCTACTCCTTAATGAAGAAAGAGCCATATCCACTACACATATGAAATAATTGACTCTAAATGATTCTTCAACTAATTGTACTGTCTCATCATTGGCATTCTCATCAAATTATTTTTTTCTATGACTTTGACCTTTTTTTAGGAAATTCAGGTTCAATCCCCATATCACAATCAATAGTTTAAGCTTCAATCATAGCAGATGCAAATCTATTTTCTCTATAATTCTCAAAAAAAGAAATGAGCCCTTTCAAATTTTTTAAAACAGCATCAATGTATCTTTAGATTGTAACTTTTTACTGACTAAGATAATTTTCAACAAAATATCATGTCAAATAACCATGCCTAATAAAAACTCAAATTTTTCTAATTCATGTGTTGCTAAACTTTCAGCTTCACTTTTTGTTTTAGCATCTTCACTAGTTTCTATTACTTTAAATAAAGCTTCTTTTATTTGAGCAGCTTGGGATCTTATTGCTTTAACACTCTCTACACGACTTTCCCAACGTGTAGTTGACAATGTTTTGAGAGTTAAACCATCTACATGATCTTGTAAAATCTTCCAACGCTTTGTAGAATTAGAAAAAAACACAATAAATGCATTGAATAACCCCAAAAAAGGGTTTCGCTTTCACACAACAGTTAGCCATATCACATAGTGTTAAATTAAGAAAATGACAACCACATGGCATGAACAAAGCTCTAGGATTTATTTTAAGTAATCTTCTTTGTACACCTTGATGTTTTCCTTTCATATTAGAGCCATTATCATAACCTGTCCTCTAACATCATCAATTTTAACACCAAGGGACTCTAGGACAAATCACAATTCATTAAAAAGTCCTAATCCTGATGTATCTTTCACAATTAAAAACTCTAGAAGTACTCTTCTATTTTCACTAGACTCTTTGACACATCCACACACCGTATTATCAAAGTCATTTGTTCCTTGTGACTTGAATCAGGAGTGCAATCATGTATCACTGAAAAATATTTTGCTTGTTTGATTTTCTCAATGATTGCGCTTCTGACTTTTGAAGCGAGCAAAGCTATCAGCTCATTTTGAATCTTATGGCTTAGATAGTGATAGTGAATCTCATCATTTTGAATTCATCGAAAATGTTCTCGCATTATTGGATCAAATTCTACAACCATTTCCAATATACCTAAAAAATTACCATTATTTTCTTCATAAATTCTCTTTTTTGTTCAACGGAATGCAATATTATTTTTAGCAAGGCATTTGACAACATAAATTATTCTTGCCAAAACATGTTTCCAGTGTTCCTTCTCTCTCCTAATTTGTTCTTGTATGCCTTTATCAATTGTTTCACTTTTTTTCAATCTATTATGTAATTCAATCCAAAACTCATGTTAGTTATGTGTTTCATGTTGTTTTCATGTTGTTTAAGCCTTTCACTAAAATGTTTCCAATCTCTAAGTCCTTCGTTTGCTAATTGGCTTCTACAACACATTGTCTTAAACAACTTACATCAAAAACAAAATACCTTATCCAATTCCTTTGAGTATACTAGCCATTTTCTGTCACGAGTCTCTCCTTTTGGTAACTTTCTCATGCAATAAGTCGAGGAAAAATGTCTAAAGTTTTCATCCTTGGGAAATTTGATATTATTATCTCTTGCAGGACCTTTTTCCACAAGTAAAGCTCTCATTTTTTCATCTAGATTATCCCAAATTCTAGGATTAAAAATGTTTAAAGGAAAACTTGGTTCTACACCCTCAGGTTCAGTGTTTTCATTATTACAAAAATGATCAAAATCTTCATTCTCAACATATTCACCTAAGTCACCTACCTGTACATTAAAATCATTCTCAATTATTACCAATTCTTCCACAATATTTTTTTGTTCAGATTCATTGACTAAATCATTATCAATTCCTACAAATTCTTCAACATGATTTTGCTGCTCAGATTCATTAACTAAATCTTCAGTTAAGTTATCAAGTGAACTATTTGTTTTGTTTTGAAAAAATTTATCCAGAGCTCCCTTTTGAGATTGAGTTAATTCTTCTCTCTGTCTTTTTCTTTTTCTTTATTGACTTCCAAATGGGTGTTTCTTACTAAGCATTGTTACTTGAAAACAGAAATAATACAAGAAAAGCCAATGCAATTTTAATACTTCAAAGAATAAACAAAGAACAACATAACCTGGAATTTGAGAAACCCTATTTGAGAAATCCCCCCCCCCCCCCTCCCACAGAAAGTTCACAAGGATCGGCAAACTTGAAGACAATGAAGAGTCCACCCAGCACTCTTCGAACTTCAAAAGCGGACTTGAAATCAGCGCGCCCACTCCCAGCTCTCTTAGGACTTCAAAACCAAACTTGAAGACTTGAAGTCAGCGTGGCCAGACTTCAAAAGCGGACTTGAAGACTTGAAGTCTGCTGAAAAAAATGGACTTGAAGTCCACCTTCAGCGTCGGGACTTCAAGTCCTCTTTGTGTTGGCACTTAAAGTCCAGAGCTTCAACGAACTTGAAGTCCATAGTGGCCCCGAATAATGGGCCCAGGCAATCGCATTGATTGCCCCCCTTCAGGGTCAAGCCTGTGCATAACCCACTTACGTGAGTAATAGCCAGATAGATGGACCCATGGGTTGTGATATGGTGCAATAGCATGCCATGCTCTTATGATGTACCCTCAAATCCCTATATCACAATATGTTCACGCGATATAATATATATAATACTTATATGATACCACACGTGATATGCCTATAGGATGTAATGTAATATGTTTACATCCATGGAGTGCGATGTGTCCCTTAAGAGAACAATGGTCGAGTAAGCATCACTTCGAGGCATCTCCCACTAAACTCGGGGTTGCGCCCAAACAAGTCCCTTAGGGATAGAGACCCTACTTCGACAGCCCACCGTGAGGCCCACCTTCTCCCAAAGGGCTCTCTAGGTTGACTGGCCCACCAGGGAGGGGATTCCTATTAAGCCCATTCAAGTGCTACTAACTTGCAGGCCCATCTTTGATACCCTACAATCATACCGTTATCAACCTTCTTTGACAGGGTAAGGTATGGTTACCTTGTGTTCAATGATAGTGTTGTTTCTTTACTTATTGCACTACTTTTTTACATGTATTAACTTAAGTATTGGAAGGCATACGCGGGTGAGGAATTTTAACATGACTTCTAACTTGTTCTAGTTAGCACAATTACACCCCGAGTGCCTGAAAGGCCACTCTCATGGATCAAAGCTACCAACGCCCATCTCCGCCAGCAAACTCCTCCCAACTGTCCACCTCGCTCTACCTCGATTCTAGCTCTCCCTCACTATAAATTTCCATTGTTATATTTTAACAACAATACTTACATTGATTCAATTGACCATGAGCAGATTTTTAGGTTTAGGATTCACATTAAACACTCTCTTAGACTCTCTCCTTCATGTTAGATCCTTAAATACTGTTGGTTTACCATTAAACAAAACTAAACTCATACATTGTGACAAATTTTTAGGTTTAAGATTCACATTCACTTGAGTGCAGGATGCGAGGATAAGTCAACTCCAGACTCCAGTTAGTAAACAGTCTCTCCTACATTGATTCAATTGACCATAAGCAGATTTTTCAGTAGATTGAGTAGACTTGTAAATTTATATGAAAATATTATTAACCAAAATTTATATAGAAAAATATATCAAGGAACTCAAGACTCCTCGTAAAGCTTCAAGCTTTTGGTGCTTTTGCTATGCACCCTGTTGGCTATGTTCTTCTCCCCACCTCACTACCATGTCTCACTTTTATTACTCGGTTCACCAACTTCTATAGCTACTTCGAACTGCCAGAACAACGCCGCAAATCCTCCAAATCCACGCCCAACTGACCACCACCACCCTCATCTCCGACCCTTTCGCCGCCGGTCAATTGCTCGCCTCGTTGATGTTAAGCGTCTCTGACATCACGTACGCCGGCCATATGTTCACTCGAATTGCCCAACCGAACACCTTCATGTGGAACACAATGGTTAGAGGCTATGTGTCGATCTCAAACCCATAAATGCCTTTGCATTTTTATGCAAAAATGAGGAATGACCTTCTGGGGGACGGCTATACGTACTCATTTGTGCTGAAGGCGTGTGCAATGCTGGGCGGGTACTTTGAGGGAAGAGAAATTCATGGGGAGGTTGTGAAGGCTGGGTTGGTTGGAGATGTGTTTGTGAGGAATGGTTTGATTGGTTTGTATTGTAAGGAAGAGGAGATGGGTTGTGCTCGGCGGCTTTTTGTATGGTTTTCCTGGGAGAAATTTGGTGTCTTGGGATTTGATGATGGGTGGATACGTGGGCAGTGGGGATGCAAGGGAAGCGGAGAAAGTGTTTGATGAAATGCCTGACAGAGATGTAGTCTCTTATTCCATTATGATTGGTGGGTATGGCAAGGTTTGAGACAATAAAAAAAGTCCACTAGTTATGGAGATTTTCTTTTGTTTTGGCACCATTTGGCAAGGGTGAGAGTTGTTGAGGAAGTTTAATTGGTATCATCTTGAAGAAAAATGAATGAACTTCAGAAAAGTGTTTCTGAAATTGATTTTGAGAACTTTATTTTTTTTCTTTAAAAAATACAACCCATCTTAGGGAAAGAGTTGAGTTGAAGCATGTTTACTTATGTTTTAAAGGGAGAAAAAAATGGATTCATGGAAGACTCAGGCATTTTAGGGAAGTGTCACCTTATCCATCTTTTTGAGCCGTGGTTCAGTCACCGTCACTAATGCATCTTGGGTCTCTTCTCCGTTCAATTTATTGAAAAAGAATTATTAGGAATGATTATACATAAAATGGTATTCTCTTCAGACTTTTGTTTACTTTTTTTTTATGTTTAAAACACAAAAGTCAAAAACCATAAACTAGGATTGGAAAGACCAATTATAATTTCAAAATGGTTATTATCATTAGCTTGTTGAAGCAACTTATGTAAAAGGACTATTCTGCATCTGAGTGATTATAATAAGGTTTTTACTTTCTATCGAATCAGTATAAGAAAATTTCTAGTCATTTTAGAGAGAAACAACTAGATAGACCAATACCATGATAATAGGCTTAGAGTTTGGCTAGGACGGCGCCTGTGTGTGGGCACCAGGTGGTCGATGAAAAGCCGAAGAGAGGAAGCAAAGTTGAAGGCGTTATGATCCTTGCCGGCAAAAGTTTGAAAACAACATAGCTTATTTTGTTACCTCACACAATTGGTTTACACTGATTTTTCGAAGGATAGGGCTGCTATTATATGAGGAGGGAAAATTTTAAAACACCATAATTACCTTGATGCCACTGCGAATTAGTCAACGGGCGAAGTACACGTGTTCACCAAGGAACAATTGAGAATTGCCACCTGGCCTAAGCTGGTAAGGGCACGTGTCCGGGTCGTCCCAGAAAATACCCAGAAGCCCAAATCCAAGTTTAACGAACATATCCCGATATCTTCAGTCTCCGTGGTTTCCCCGAAGTCTCTAAAGATGAGTCTTATCCCGAGATTCTTGAAGATGATGGGCATATCCATTCATCCCAAGATTGTGGTTTCTAGATTGAGGGGATCATTATCCCAAAATGCTTGGAGATAACTTTTCCTCCACTCGTGAAAACAAACTCAACAATAGATCTCTCCGCAATATTAGAGTCTTTTCCAATGGAAAAGGGGGAAACTCTTATCTCCATAGAGTTACCCCCGCTCCTCATAAATATGAGTGAATTTACACAAATAGGGGGATCTCTCTTTTTTCTCAACCATTAGAGTTTTAATTTGAATAATTCCAAATGATTGACTTAAGCATCGGAGAGATCCCAGGGGACACAGTCCCCGTCCTTCTTTGCAGGTACTTGATGGGAGACAAGGGTGGTGATCATCCTCATATCATCATTATATATATATATATATATACAAGTTGTTGCATGACATTATCGCTTTCTCTTCATGATTGTAACAGCTAATAGAAGATTTGCATCTACCACCAACAAATCAAGCATGAGGATATGTACATATATGGAAACCACAAAGGCGACAACTAGCATTTGTTATAATAAGTAAAATAAAGAAATAAAGTTGTATTAATATAAAGTTATAATATTTTTTAAATTAAGATATAGAATGATTAAAATAAAATTAGAAAATATTTTAAAATTTTTATCAAATTATTTGTTAAATTTTTTAAAATACACTGAAGGACGCATGCATTATTTTTTCTTATTTATAAGAATTAAGATAAATTTATCTGAAAGAGAGAGAGATAAATTTATTCAAAAAAATTTAGATAATAAATCACGTGACTTTTTTTTCAATGATCATCCAATAAATTTAATAAATACAATGAAAAATACTTTTGTTTGGAATGCTTTCTATATTTCATTTTTTCTGATCTATATTTTGGTTAATAAATACTACCTAAAAGTGTTCCTTGTAGTAGCCTTATCATTATTATTATTTATTGTTTTTAGTTTCTTTAAAGAAATTATTTTCACAAATTAATTCTACTACTTCTAATTAGAAAGAAGCAATTTTACTATTGTGATTAACACTGTTCTCATGTGACAAATACACTTGTGAAGGGATTATAACCTCATTGTACATAAGTTCTTTTTCATAAAATTATATAAGGGCACTTAGGTGCACGAGGCATTTGACTTTGCAAGCATCATTTCTGTAGTCAACCTCACCCTGTTTGCAAAGAAGTTGTTTCCACAACTCAACTGTTCTTTTAATTACAAAGAAGAAATTTTACATTGCTACCAAAACTTGGTTCTCTTTCCATAATTGTGCTTCATTTTTCAATAGAACTTTTTATGAACTTTCTTCCTCCTTGAACCAGTAAGTTACTTGAGGTGTGAAAACTACTAATTACTTGTGATGTAATTGAAGCACCAAACAGCGTCGTGTAACTTAACGAATAGGACAACCACGTGCGGCAACCACAGGCTGCCATGTGGATGGTCACACATGACAACCATTTGCTCTGTCCTTGGAGATGCCTGATTGCTTTTCTGTCTGGTTGCCTTTCTGTTGGAATAATCGATCGTGTTGCAAGATCTAATCTTAACCGCTCATCCAAGCTTTATGAAGCTCCATCCCAGCCATCCAAATTCACTATTAAACTCTTTTCTCGGAATATGAACAATCAAATGAAAGAAAATGGAAGAGAGAGTGAGAACGGGTAAGTCGTCGTCTTTAGGCTAGGGTTTCTTTCTCATGCTCTATATAGCTTTTCTTTTGTGTTCTCTGGTTCTATAGGATCAGTCTCTAATCTGTATTTGTGATTATTTGGGCGTTTTGGTAGAGAACCATTGATGTACAGAGAATTTTTGTGAGTGATTTGAGGGTGTAATCTTCGTTCTTCATTATAATGCAATGAGCTCTTCTCACCGAAGCTCAACGTGGATATAACCCTATTTTGGGGTGAACCACGGTAAAAATCCTTGTCTCCTCTTTTACTTTTCTTTTCTGGTTTCGTTTCATTTTTTGTGTGTATGTTTACGCAAGCTTCCAGCCTCAACGATATTTATTCTGTGATTGAACTTATTTTATTTTACCCTAGAGTTTTGTTGTCTATTCGCAACAATGGTATCAGAGCTTGTGTTAAGATTGTCTCTTAGGGTTTTGAAGTTCAATCGGTTTTTATTCAAATCTAGGGTTTTTCGTCTATCTGTAAGGTCTAGGTTTTCTGAGAGTCCTAGTTAGTGGGTGTTTGTTGTGTTGGTCTCAGTCAGTGTCTAAAGCCCTTTAGGTTACCTTCATGCAAAGTGAAGAAGGTGTCTACCCAATTTGAAATCGGAATATTTGATGGCAAAGGTGATTTCACAAGTTGAAAAAACAAGATGAGAGTGTTTCTCTCTCATCATAAAGTGCTGATAGGACTTGAACTAGATGATCGAAAATGGTCTGCATATCAACTTGCGAGAATCGATGAGATCAAAGATGAGGCTTTAAATATGATATTCCTTCATTTGGGTGACAATGTAATCCGAAAGGTAGACAGTGTGACTAATCCTCTTAACCTTTGGAATAAGCTTGATTCTCTATTTTCTGTTATGACTGCACCTAATTTAGTTTACTTGAAAGATATGTTGTTTAATTTTAAGATGAATACCTCTAAGTCTATGGATGAAAACATAGATGAATTTATTAGGCTTGCATTATTACTCAGAGGTACTGATCAAACATTAGATGATACTAGTGAAGCTATTATTCTATTGAATTCATTATCTGATGACAATGATGTTGTTAAGCATGCTTTAAGATATACTGGTATTGTACTTAGTCTGGATCTTGTAGTTTTTGGCATTAAGACTAGGGAATTGGAGTTAAGTACTGTTAGATTAGAATAGCAATGGCACCAACATCAAGAGGGGGTGAATTGGGTTGTTTTAAAAAATTTGATTGAACTTGAAAATCCTTTTGATGAAAAATGAGATTTTAGTGAAAGTGGGGATTAATGAAATGCTTGGAACAATAAATGAAACAAAGAGCACAAGCAAATAAGAGATAACGATATATAATGGTTTGGCTTAAACCAAACTGAATCCACTACCTTATCTCCTCACTAAGGATTTTTCAATCAATCCACTAAAAGCCTCTTATCTCTCCAAATAGGCCCTCTAGCAACAAGCTAGGAGATTACAACCTCTTGCTTAGACAAGCAAGCCCTCTAGCACCAAGCTAGGTATTTCAATCCCTTGCTTCAACAAGCAAGTCCTCTAGCACAACAAGCTAGGAAAATCAAGAATAATACAAAATGAGAGGATCTAAGAGTAGACACTTTTAGTTACAAGATCTCTCACTATAAATACAAGATTTGAACAAAATAATACAAATGATAATTAAAGCCTTTAAAAAGAAAAATAAAGCACAAATGAAACAAATAAGGTCTTGAAAGAATGAACACTTGTAAGCTTGAAATCAATCCTCTTGGTTGATTTGAATCACCCATTTGATCTCTATTTATAGAGCATCTCGAGCCCATTCAAAAATATAGCTGTTGAAAACTTGAACAGTAGAGAATCTAGCCGTTGGAAGCTGTCTGCGACATAAACTGTCAACAGCTTCTTAGGAACTCTCGACATTCTTGATGTAGAGACTGTCGACATTTAGATATCGAGAGCAAGATTTGCAACTGTCGACATTTTTATAAAAACTGTCGACATCTTGAAACAAATTATCGACAATTTTCCAAGATAAAAATCACTGAAAATAGGATGCTATAGAAATAACTTTGCTTGATGATATAACCCACAACATATTTATATTTCTATTTTACCTTCCATTTACTTTAATACATAAATGTAAATAAGAAAGTATCCCTCATTTGGATTCAATAAAAATACCTAAAAAATTAAAATCCATAACAATAAGATAGTAGAATTTGGGTTTTAGTACAAACTTAGGATTTTGCTATTTTACCACCTCTAAAATATACACTTTATATTTCTTGAAAAATTCGTTAAAAATCATTTTAACACCAATGGATTGAAATATCGGGAGATAGTTTTCCAAAATGAAAACACTTGACTTTGCAAATCTCCATATGATATAGAAAATCATAAATCATTTTAGTTTTCATTTTAACAACACACTACTTGAAATTGATTTTGGTTGAAAACCATAAACTTGACTCAAGACTTGGGGATCAAAACCAAATGATGCTTTTCATCATTAAAACTAATCACAAGTGTAAACCATCAAGTACATCTAAGAAATCAGGAAATAACTTGTTTGTAAAGGGTAAAAATGAGAAAAGATATACTATAGGAAACACTGATCAATCTGGTAGGTTAGGGCAAAAGAGTAAAAAGAAAGACAAGAAGGGAAAACAAAAATGGAAATGTTATCATTGTAGGAAGGAGGGGCATATTAAAAAGTATTGCTATGATTTCATCAGAAAATAAAAACAAATAGGAAACATAACCACAACTGCTAATAACTCAAATTGTTTGGCTGAAGTGCTTACAGTTTCTGATTTCTCTATTGATAATGAATGGATTATGGACCCTAGTTGCTCTTTTCATATGTGTCATAACATTGATTGGTTTCAAAATTTTAACAAGAAAGAAACTAGAACTGTTTACATGGGTAACAACTAATCTTGTTGTGTTAAAGGCATAGGTAACATATCACTTAAATTGCATAACAATAAAACAAGAACCCTTACTGATGTAAGATATGTTCCAGACCTAAAACGAAACTTGATATCTCTTGGCACTTTAGATGAGCTAGGATTTTCTTATAGAGCATAAAATGGTTCTATGCATGTGTTTAAAGGAAATGATTTAATCCTAACTGGTGCTAAGAAAAATGGATTATATGTTTTGAATGGTTGTTATTTTCCCTCTGTTAACATGCCTTCTGCCTGTATTGCTAATACTGATAAAACAAAACTGTGGCACTTGAGGCTTGGTTATATGAGCCTAAAAAGTCTTCAGGCACTTTCACACAGAGATTACCTTAGAGCAGTGCCTGTTGGGTCCATTGATTTCTGTGAGTCATGTGTTTTGGCAAGCAACACAGGCTGAGCTTCCATAAAGAAACTCACCCGGTGAAGGCATGCCTAGAATACCTTCATGCAGACCTGTGGGGGCCTTTTCAAGTCCCTACTCACAGTGGTAACAGGTATTTTCTATCTATAGTAGATGATTTTACTAGGAAGGTTTGGGTATTTCTATTAAAAACTAAAAATTAGACTCTAGAGAAGTTCAAAACTTGGAAGATCATAGTAGAAAATCAAACAGATAGAAAAATTAACATCGTAAGAACAAACAATGGTCTGGGTTTTGTAATAGATAATTTGATGAATTTTGTAATATCTAGGGAATACTTAGGCATAGAACTATTAGGTATATACCCCAGCAAAATAGGGTAGTTGAAATTAAATTTTAAATGCCCTGAGGAAAAATGGACCAGTAAGAAATTAAATCTAAATTACCTTAGAATGTTTGGTTGTGAAGCTTATGCTCATAAGTCAGAAGAGAAATTAGAACCTAGGTCCACAAAGTGTGTGTTTGTTGATTACCAAGAAGGGACTAAAGCCTATAGACTATCAGAAAGACAATCTGGTGGAGTAAAAATCCTTATCAGTAGAGATGTCATATTCAATTAAGCCATTTTCCCTTGTAAAATTCTAAACACATAAGAAACTAACATTTTGAGAAAACCAGATGATTATGTTATCTTAAGAGGCTCTCAAGTTGAGGTGGAGCAACCTGTAGGAAACAACAACCTGTCAGTTGCTCCCACTGCATTCGAACCTGACCTAGAAGGAGAACCCTTGCCTATGTCTAATGGGAATCACACATCTGATCATGATGATGATCAAAAGGAACAAGAAGATGACCCTGAGATTGAGATGGAGCATCATGACAAACCTCAAGATCTCAGTGACTATCAGTTAGCCCATGACAACAGCAGGAGGGTTATTAGACCTCTTTCAAGGTATGCCTATTCAAATTTGGTTTACTGTGCTTTAGTTGCAGGGATAGAATTAATGAGTGATGAGCCATCCACATATGAGGAGGCTATTAGCTCCAAGGAATGCAACAAGTGACAGCAAGGCATGGATAAGGAAATGACCTCGCTTAGGACTAATGGTACCTGGGAATTGGTCCCTCGACCATAGAAGTAAAAACTAATCCAGTGCAAATGGTTGTATAAATTAAAGGAAGGTATGACTCCTACTGACCTAATTAGATATAAAGCAAGATTAGTGGCTAAGGAGTTCACACAAATGGAGGGTATAGACTACAACAAAATTTTCTCTCCTGTAGTTAAATTTAAAACAATTCGCATGATACTTATTGTTGTTGTTCAATTTGATCTAGAACTAGAACAATTAGATGTTAAAACAACATTTTTACATGGTGACCTAGAGGAGAAAATTTATATAGTTCAACCAACTGGATATATTGACTCTATTAAGCCCGAGCATGTTTGTTTGCTGAAAAAATCGTTGTATGGCTTAAAGCAATCCCCCAAGACAATGGTATAAAAAATTTAACAATTTTGTTCTAGGGATTGGGTTTATTAGGAGTCAATATGATAATTGCTTTTATTACATTCTCTCTAATGTCCCTGCTTACCTATTGTTATATGTAGATGATATCTGATATCCTGTTAATTAGTAAGTCTAAGTCTAAGATCAATGAATTAAAAACAATGCTCAATACAAACTTTGATATGAAAGATTTAGAACCTGCTAAGAAAATTCTAGGAATGACAATAGAGAGGGATAAAAGTGAATTCAGCTTAAAAGGTCATCAGTATAACTATTTAATAAAAGCTGTTCAAAACTTTGGCATGCATAATTGCAAGCCCGTAAGTGTTCCATTAGCTGGACCTTTTGTTTTAACCAAATCTCAAAGTCCTACATCTAACTTAAAAATTGTTAAAATGGAAAATGTTTCATATGCTAATGCAATTGGAACCATTATGTATGCAATGATTAGTACCAGGCCTAACCTTGCTTATGTTATTTCCTCTCTTAGTAGATTTATGTCAAACCCAGGGAAACCTCATTGGGATGCACTAAAATATTTGCTAAGATATATAAATGGTTCTATAAATATTGGTTTGAGTTATAAGAAGAGATATGATACACTTGATATTGTTGGGTACGTAGATTCTGATTTTACAGGTGAAAGAGACACTAGGAAGTCCACTACTGCCCTGTTTTTCACCTTGGTTAGAAACTGCATCTGTAATACCCGAAAAACTTTCGGGTAAGAAATATGAGATTTCAAAGGAAATCAGTATCAAAATAGCCCAAGAAAATGTTCGAATCGACTAGAGGGTATGCCCGGGGGCTTATATATCTAAGGAAATAGGCATATACCTATTAAGAATCTCAAGAAATGATCTTTAGTATCGAGAGAAATTGGATCAAGAATGATTTTCGATATAGCTAAAATACAGCTATGATTTTGGCTGAAAAACTGAATTATCATAGGAGACTTTCGAGAGATCAATAGAACCCCAAGAAAGTTCATATTTAATATGTAGAACAATCCTTCAGTGGTTTTAGGAAGAAACAAAAGGATTTACGACTAAAATGAAGATTCGGGCCTAAGTGCATTTCTCGAATTTGCTCGAGGGAGGTCGAAATGACATTTTTTCAGAATCTTAGAGATGAAATGAAGATTTCAAAGCTTGAGGGACTCAATGAAAGTTACAGAAAGATCAGGGGCTTCATGGAAATGCCAAAATGTAAAGAAGTCAAAATGAAAGGGCAAAAGTATAATTTTCAAAACTTGGAAGCTGCCATGGCAGACCAAGCTTCTTGCCACCCTTCTCATCACCTAATTTGGTGGTGAAAGACCCAAGAAAGTGGCAAGGGACGTCGGGGCAAGGCCCTAGGATCGATCTTAGCCGACAATCGGCCTTGGCTTGGTCGAAAAATGCCAAATTTTTTGCCGAAAGCAACCAAAATTTACCCTCTGTAAATTGATTTTTGAGGCAACTTTCGATGGGTTTTGGGCTCATTAAGGTCAAGAGGAGACATCATAGGCCTTGGGTTGCTCGAGATCTGTCGTTTTGGGGTTCAAATTTGGCTATAAATAGAGGATATAGTAGCTGAGGGTTTTGAAAGATTTGATCTTCAAATCGACCTCGTTTTTGAACACATTAAGGCACCAAATCATAGAGGTTTTGTTTCCCATGAGGTGATGATCATTTCTAAAAATTTTGAGGAATTTTGGAGTTCATTTGAGGGGTGATCGGAGCTTCGCCAAAAAAATCGAATCTCGTCGGAACCGGACTGATTTTTCCTCGAAAAAAAGTTTTTCGAGTGTTGTTTCAAGTTAAAATTTGGCTAGGGTGATCAAATAAAGGTATAATATCTTCTAGTATAGTATGTTTGATTTTCCGATGTGCCGGCGTGGGAGAAGATGCCCGGAAGTAATTTTTATTATTTTTAAATGTTGAAAATAAACGAAAATAGAGTAAAAATAGAAATAAGAGGGATAAAATTCTGAAAAAATATCCAGAAATACATAAAAAATGAATAGTTTACTTTGATGAATTTTTATTTGGGAAATTTTATGAGAAATTAATTATTTTGAATTTTTGAAAGGAAACTTAATTAGAAAAAAATAGGAAGAGATTTTAGAAAATTCTCAGAAAATTTATGGAAATTATAAATGTTATTATAGGAATTTTAATAAATAATAGTGAATAAATTAATTTATTAGGTATTTTATTTTGAATTTTGGAAGAATTTATGACTATAAAAAATAGAAAAAAATAGGGAAAATTATGAAAAAATTATATTATTGATTTTAGTTGGAAATTATTGGCCAGGAAGTAATTTGGACAAGGAGTTTGAGGATTTGCATGGTTTTTGAGGTTGACACGTATTTCGAGACAAGTTGAATTTATGTTCAAGGTGAGTGGTTTTTCCAAATGATATACATGTTATGTATTGTTTATATTGAGCATGATAGCCACGATAGTGACTAAGTTATATGTATTACATGAGCATCATGTCATATTTATACATGTATTGTTGCACCAATGTATTACGATAGTATTGGCATATAGATACTTGTGCATGGGATTGGGATGTCGCTTTAATAGTGTAGCCGTAATTCCCTAAGGGCAAATGATGGAACAACATTAGGATTATCCTGAAAGCAGGTCGAAATTTTACCTAGGGTTCCGTGTCGGGCCGGTGGGCCAGGGAAGTTACATTGGGGCATGTATTCATTTACATTACTGCATCATGCATTTATGTAACTGTCATTTTAACCCTCACTTAGAAGATTCATCTTCTAATGTTGGACGTATGTCCCTGGAATATTCCACATTCGAAGTGAGTCGAGTAGGCGAAAGGATAAGGGTGTGGTGGAAGCATGATTGTGATGGAAGTTATTGTGGGCCCTATGCAAGGCTAAGTTACAGTTGTTTCATTTAATTATGTTATGTGGTTTTAAATGGTCATTGTAATGATGTGATGGGTAGACGATATGTACGGACCCATGTGACTTATGGTTTTTTTTAGGTTTCGATCTTATTTCGCTGGTAATTATGAATTTCATTTGCTTAGTATTAATTTTGGAAATTGTTATTATTAAGCGAATGTGTGGAGGATTTTAGTTTGATTTATGTATAAAAAAAAATCCTAGCATATGATATAACGCCCTGAAGAGGTTAGGGTGTTATAGCATCAGCTGGAAATCACAGGTGTAGCCTCTGGTTGCACTGTGTTCCACTGAGGCTAAGTACGTAGCAGTGACTGATGCTTTCAAAGAGGCCGTATGGCTTCAAGGCCTTCTAAAGCAAATCCACTTGCTTCAAATCAAAGTAGTGGTATTTTCAGACAGTCAAAGTGTGATTCATCTGTCCAAGAATCTGATATACCATGAATGTACAAAACATATGGATGTCAGGTATCATTATCTAAGAGATTTGGTAGCTAATGGCACTGTAAACATACTGAATGTGCATACAAAAAATAACCTAGCAGATATGGGTACAAAAGTGCTAACTGTAACCAAGTTCAAGCATTGCTTGGACTTGTTACATATAGGTGTTGGTTGATCAAATCAGCTAGCAAGAGCTGTGAAAGTGAGAATTGAAGCATGTTGCATTTTATGAGAATGAGAGTTCACATGTGGTTTGATGCTTCAAGTTGGAGATTGATATAATTGAAGCACCAAAAGGCGTCGTGTGATGTAGCAAATAGGACGACCACGTGCGGCAACCATCCACTCTGTCCTTAGGGACGCCCGATTTCCCTTATGCTCAATTGTTGTTCTACCCGGTTGCCTTTCTGTTGGAATGATTGATTGTGTTGTATGATCTAATCTCAGCCTCTCATCCAAGCTTTATGAAACTCCATCCCAGCCATCCAAATTCACTATTAAACTCTCTCCTCGGGATATGAACAGTCATATGAAAGAAAAGGGAAGAGAGAGTGAGAACTGGTAAGTCATCGTCTTCAGGCTACGGTTTCTAGGGGGTTTCTTTCTCATGCTCTGTATAGCTTTTCTTTTGTATTTGTGATTATTGGAGAGTTTTGGTAGAGAACCATTGATATACATAGAGTTTTTGTGAGTGATTTAAGAGTGTAATCTACGTTCTTCATTATAGTGCAGTGAGCTTTTTTCATCGGAGCTCAACGTGGACGTAGCCTTATTTTGGGGTGAACCACGGTAAAAATCCTTGTCTCCTCTTTCACTTTTCTTTTCTGGTTTCGTTTCATTTTCTGTGTGTATGTTTGCGCAAGCTTCCAGCCTCAACGATATTTATTATGTTATTGAACTTATTTTGTTTTACCCTAGAGTTTTGTTGTCTATTCGCAACGACTTCATTTACCGATAGGGACCTCAAGTTGAATTAGTCATCGACCGATAGGTACGTTTTGTGGAATGTTCCAACTCCCTGCTCTTCAAGTCACCAACTGAAAGATACCTTTGCCTAACGGTCAAGCACTTAGCTAATATTGGTCTAATGTACAATCATTTGGCTTCAATGGGTAGTTGGAGAATAAATTCATGCCAAGAGGGGAAGATCAAGGGTAGCCATGAAAGTCTTTGGCATACTCTATTTCTTGTACTCTTGTTTATCCATCATAATAATCTGCCAAGCAGATGATACAATAACTAAAACCCAGTTCCTTGCAGATGGTGAGACCATAGTGTCATCAAATGAAACCTTTGAACTGTGGTTCTTCAGTCCTGGCAATTCCAAGAAGCGGTATGTGGGAATGTGGTACAAGGAAATGTCTACTACCGTGGTATGGGTTGCCAACAGAGAAACGCCACTTGCAGATACATCAGGTGTCTTAAAGGTCATTGATCCAGGAATTCTAGTCCTTGTCAATGGTTCAAGTAGAATCATATGGTCCACAAATGCATCAATCTCTGCACAGAATCCAGTCGCTCAGCTTCTGGAATCAGGAAACCTGGTTGTGAAAGATGTTAATGGTAGCAATTCAGAGCAGATCCTATGGCAGAGTTTTGACCATCCGGGTGACACCCTTTTGGCGGGGATGAAGGTTGGGAAGAACTGGGTGACTGGCAAAGAGTGGTATCTCTCATCCTGGAGGAGCACAGATGATCCAGCACCAGGTGATTATACTTATAGCCTGAATATCCATGGCTACCCACAATTTGTTTTGTACAAGGGTTCCACCAAGGTGTTCTGTTCGGGGCCTTGGAATGGAGTCCGGTTCAGTGGAGTACACTTAAGACCAAATTCAATTTTCAAGTATGGGGTGGTATTTGAAAAGGATGAGATCTATTACAGATATGATGTCCTTGACAGCTCTGTTGTTACAAGGTTTATCTTGGCTCCTGATGGCATTGGACAGCGCTGGACATGGGTTAATAAAACCATTGGTTGGGTTCTTTATCTGACAGTGCGAACAGATAACTGCGACGCTTATGGACTATGTGGTCCATATGGTACCTGTAATGTTGACAAATCCCCTGTTTGTGGCTGTTTGAGTAAATTTGTTCCGAAAAACCAGAGAGATTGGAACATGACAAATTGGTCTGGTGGGTGTGTTCGGAGAACAGAACTGGATTGCAGCAAAGGAGATGGATTTGAGAAATATAGTGGCCTCAAAGCGCCAGACGCAACGAATTCTTGGGTTGATAAGAGCATGACACTTGAGCAATGCAGAGAGGCATGCTTGAAAAACTGTTCTTGTATGGCTTATTCCAATTTAGATGTAAGAAATGGTGGAAGTGGCTGCTTGATTTGGTTTGGTAACCTGGTTAACTTGGGAGATTTTGGCGAAAATGGGTTCGATATATACGTAAGGATGTCATCCTCTGACTTAGGTAAGATCTCATTTATAACACATAGATAGCAATTCTACATTATGAATGAAAATTTGGACTGCTAATTCACTCTTGTGAAGAAAAGAGGAAAGAAAAAATAACCATTTTGTATTAATGGTAGTACCTTCGTATCAAATTAACCTTCTTTTTTGGGTTGAGTAATTGACCATTTTATTTTTATGGAGGTTCAACAGTACATCAAGTTGCCCACCATAGAAAGACAAGAGTGGTAATTGCAGTGAGCTTGGCAATATTTTCTGGGTGTCTACTGCTGGGTCTGGCCCTTATATATTATATCCTGCAAAAAAAGAAGCGAAATCCAAGCCAAGACAGAGAAGGTAAGGCAAATGACTCATCCCATGTCTCAATAAAGAAGGTACAAAAACCAGAAGCAACCATGTCTGTTAACAATTTCTTCTAATATGTAATGATGTTGGGAAAGCCTCATCTGAATCAACCACACCCCCCAAAACTGCCCCCAAGATCTCCCTTTTGCAGGACATTCGGTAGTACAGAGTTCTGAACAACGGTGTGATAACAAAAGCCATAATGAAGATCTAGAGTTGCCATTGTTCGACTTTGCTACAATAGCTTATTCTACTGACAACTTTTCACAGAATAACAAGCTTGGAGAAGGTGGATTTGGACCCGTTTACAAGGTATTACTGCAGTTAAATTTCTTCAGTATTTTGTTAGAATCCTTCTAGCGCATACCAAACAGCTTGCTGCTGTTTTAGACCTTCCAAAGAGACTAAATTACATTGGCACTGGCTCCTTAATACTACATGCTTTGTTAGTCGTGTTGAATCATGAATACAATTGTCAGATTCGGGTATTTGCATTGGTTACCATCCTTGCATTGACTTAGGAGTCATCTGCATGCTGCCTTGAAGAAACATGTGTTGCTGAAGCATTCATAACGGAGCTCAAAGCTGACTCTTTCTAGTAGTCTGCTGGATGAAAGAAACAAAATATAACAAGAACTGTGTTATATCTTCAGGGCATGCTGGAAGGGGGGCAAGAAATAGCTGTTAAGCGGCTGTCAAAGCATTCGAGGCAAGGGCTTGATGAGTTCAAGAATGAAGTCATTTGCATCGCCAAACTTCAGCACCGAAATCTCGTGAAGCTTCTGGGATGTTGCATTGAAGGAGAAGAAATGATGTTGATCTATGAATACATGCCCAACAAAAGCCTCGACTACTTCATTTTTGGTATGGGTCCCTCTTGAAGTTATAATACCATTGCAGAACAAGTGCAATATTCTACCAAAGTCCATTGGTGGCACAACGGACATAAAATTGAATAACTTAACTCTGCTAGCAAGCAATCTTTCTTTCTGTTTCTATGTTTAATCTATCCCGTTCCATACTTATAAGAGAATGGGATCAATATGGTGTTCCTGTTCCAGAAAATTTATGACTTTTTCAGGAAGGAATAGACGAATAGTGTTAGATTCAAGCATTCAATCACCAGACATTGACTAACTTAACAAAACTTCGCCAGATGAAACTCCAAGAACCTTACTGGATTGGCCCAAGCGCTTCCACATTATAAATGGGATTGCCCGGGGGATTCTTTACCTCCATCAAGACTCCAGACTAAGAATTATCCATAGAGATCTCAAAGCTAGCAATATTCTACTAGATATTGACATGACACCAAAAATATCAGACTTTGGAATCGCAAGAAGTTTTGGAGGAAATGAGACACAAGCAAATACAAAACAAGTGGTCGGAACATAGTAAGAAGCTCTATAACATGTTTCATCTAATCCTTTCCTTCCTCATCTAATTCCTCTCCTGGCTCTCTTGCAGTGGCTATATGTCTCCGGAATATGCAATGGATGGCCTTTTTTCAGTTAAATCAGATGTGTTCAGCTTTGGTGTTGGAGATAGTGAGCGGGAAAAGAAACAGAGGTTTCTACCATTCAGATCACCACCATAACCTTCTTGGTCATGTAAGTGACACCTCTACTCCTTCCTTCTTTTATCTCTCTTTTTTTTTTTTTTTTTTTTGGGCAAAGTAAAAAGGAACAAGTCAGAATTCCAAGAGACACCTCTGTCCAAAAGAAACGGGCACAATTCCTCATTGCACCCATGAGGTCAGGCTCGGGTGGAACCAATTCCTATTAGCCCCTTCACCATTTAACTTGGATAAACTCATGGCAAATAATTAACTAGGAACCAAGGGCAGAGAGAGGTTGCCCAGAAAGGGACTCGAACTTGATACTTTTCCCATAGCACTTCAACTCTCGTGCTACTTACCACCCTAGTCGTAGTAACCTCCTACCTGTTTGTTCAAAGTTAGTTCTGTTACTAGTGAAGTGAATCTTTCAGGGATGGAAACTTTACAAAGACGGTAGATCAATGGAACTGATGGATGAGTGTCTGGGAGATTCATGCCATTTATCAGAGGTGCTGCGATCAATCCATGTGGGACTTTTGTGCGTGCAGCAAGGTCTAGAAGACAGGCCAAGCATGGCATCAGTGGTTCTGATGCTGGGTGGTGAAGGTGCACTGGCTGAGCCTAAGCAGCCTGGCTTTTTTGCTGAAAGAAGCAGGAAGGTTAGAACTGGTGCTTCATTAAGCACAGGGGCCACAAATTCAGCCAATCAACTCACCATCACTCGGTTAGATGGTAGATAGAAAAGAATGCACAGAATTCATGTTGCCTACTGTTTGTGGCTTGTTTTGCCTGTTCTAGAGCTCACATATGCTCAGTTTAATGTTATTCTTTTTGGCTAAATAGAGCAAGTATAAATGTTTTGAGTTCAATTAATTGCAAATACTATTTGTTATACGTTAGAAAAGTTAATAGCATATATATATATATATATATGTGTGTGTGTGTATATGAATGTATGTTTGAAACACATACATATAATTTCTTTTGAGACATCCCGAATTTCATAACTCGTTTTATTTAAGGTTTAAAGTTTAGAAATGAGATAAAAGTTAGCTTTATTTTAACTACTCAAACAAAATTATTTGTGAAAAATATGAAGATACAAGGGGTTGTTGCTTAAATTTTTGGCAAAGTACTCCAATTGTGTCTTAGACTATGTCTAGGACTAGGAGGAAGTAATGGAATAAAATGAAATGTAAAATATGTTTGTTTTGGAAAGTAATGAAGAATTATTTCTTTTTATATAAGGGAGCAATAAAAATGAATAAGATTGAAAGATTTTTAATAGCAAATGATCATTATATTAAAGATAAATTGTGAATAAATTAAAGACAGATTTAAATAATTAGAATTTATTAAGATTAAATGTTATGAAGATAGATAAAATACAAAATGAGATGAGAATGGATGAAAAGGTGTTTTCACGTCCTTTCATTTTTTGGTCACATAATAAACTCTTTTGTCTATTTATGTTCCATTCATTCATTGTTATGCAAAATGAATAGAAAGATATTAGATAATAAATGAAATGAAATGAAATGGGTAAGCATTTTCCTTTGGGTTTTGTTTAATAGAGATTTAAGAATGAAATGAAATGTGAATTTTTTTGTTTAAAACATAAAAAATAATAGAAAAATTTTCTTCCTTTCTAAAAGCAATAAAAATGAATAGAAAGATATTAGATAATAAATGAAAATATAAAATTAATTTTCCATCGACTCTCCCCTAATTTTTATTATCGAATCATGTAATTTGGAGTCAATGATTATTAGTAATAATCATCTGAATAAAATAAAGAGTATATTGCAAAGAACATCCTTGAGCTTTGATGACATTGCACAAAATCTCCTAACGTTGAGGAAATAGCAAAAACTACCCTTTGTTAGTCTACCGTTATGTTGGATCCCAAAATGACAAATTTTTCCTTTTAATTTAAAAATAGTATTATAAGATTTTAAGAGTGTGGTGAAATGACCAAATTAGCCCTCTGCTTGATGTTATTTCTTCCTACTTATTCCATGCCATTACATTGACCTAAGTTTAGCAAGAGATGAAACAAGCAACTTAATTCAAAAATTCAAATGAGGAAAGGAAGAAAGATTCAAAAAGATATAGGAGAATTAGAGATGCGGGCAAACATCAATAGTAAGAAAATCAAACAAAAATGATTGCCATCAACATTAAAAGAGAAGAAAATCGAGGACGACATAAGGTATTTCTTTGCTCTAACTTATTCACTTTGTATGTATATGTGTTCTGGCTTTCATCGAAAATCCTATGTCTTTTTTTTAGAGGCGTGTCTTTTTCTCTCACTTATTCAGTTTCTATGTTTTTTGCTTTCATAAAAAATCTCCCCCCCCCCCCCCCCCCCCCTCTCTTTCTCTCTCTCTCACACACACACAAATTTACTATCTATGTATCTTCTTTATCAAAAATGTGTTAGACACTTGCAAGGCAAATGTCATTGTTGAACGTTCGTTGAACCCTCTCCAAAAATAAGATACCTTTAATTTCGCAACATTGATTGTTCAAAACCCTGTTGAAATTTTTTGAACAGAACCCTAATTTTTCAAAACCTCTTGATTTTGAAAAAGCCCTAATTGTTTAATTGAGACAATAATTTTTCAAAAACCCTAATTTTTTAAAACCTCTTGATTTAAAAAAAAAAAAACTAATTCTTTAACTGAGAAGTTAAACAATTGTTTAAAAACCCAACTTGTCCAAAACTATTTGGAACCATAATTGTTCAAAACCTCATGATTTTCAAAAAGCCCTAATTGTTCAAATGAGAAATTAAATAATTGTTCAAAACCTCCTAATTTTTAAAAAGTCATAATTGTTCAATTGATAAATTAAGCAATTGTCCAAAAACCCTAGTTATTCAAAACCTCTTGATTTGCAAAAATCCCTATAATTGTTCAATTGCAAAAATTGAACAATTGCTCAAAACCCTAATTGGAACCCTAATTTTTCAAAAACCCCTTGATTTTCAAAACTCCTAGAAATTGAACAATTGGAATAATTAGAATATCTAGTTATCTTACTCTCAAATAGTAAATTGCATTTCAAATTTAGAACATACAATACTGAATTCAACTTTAAACCAGAAAATTTCATATCACCATGTCCTACTGCCTTGCACATTAACCCATCTGCCACCATGATCCCAATATTCTTCTTACAAGATTTATTATTGATAAGCCCTATTATAGAACCCATCATATGATCAGACACACCCATGTCCACAATCCAAGCATCGCGTGTATTTTTATAGAGTGTTCTAAAACGTGGCCAAGGTGGCCGTCGCAATTAAGCCCTAGTCGGCACCCCTAGGCATCAGGCCTGATTAATCGGGTGCCTAGGCAGCGCCTAGTCGCCTAGGTTGAGTGCAGCCTGGGCCGCCTACCCATTGGGTCGTGCGTGGCTTGGATCGATATCTTTCAGTTAAGATTCCTCCTCTATCTCTCTCTCTCTCTCTCTCATCGTTACTTTCTCAGTCTCTCACCGCTTTCTCCTTCTCTCTTGTTTCCATTTTCCCCGATTAGTAGAAGTGTGCAATCGGTTATAACCGAACCGAACCAACCAAAAAATACTAACCGAACCGAACCGGCCAACATATAATAACCAAACCGACCAGCCCTACTAACCAAAATCGAACTAACCGAAAACTAAACTAAATTAACCGAACCGATAACCGATTATGCAAAATCAGTATAGAAACAAACCATTCTTCCAATTTGCAGAAATGAAATACAAGAACAGCATATGCAAAAGCAGCAAAACCATTTAGAAATTGAGAGAATACAAATTAATTTGTGCAAAAGAAGGAAATACAAATGAAAGGAAGAAATATCAAGAAACTATCTCACTGAAACTAAGTAACTAACCTCACTGAAATATCAAGAAACTAATCCATAACAAGGAAACGAAGGGGACGGTCGATCATCACTGAAAGTTAAAAAAATTGAAAAATTAAAACCCTAACCTAACATCAATACTAACCTCTATCTGATGGTCGATCATTGTTGGTATGGTCGTATGGGGTCGATCGTCTAAGCACAAGGGAAGGAAGAAACAAGGAGACGAAGGGGATGGCGATCGGCGAAGGGAAAGGCGTCGGTCTGGTCGATGAACTTCGACACCCACGTCGTCATCGTCGATTGCCCCTCCGCCACTTCGGCAACTGCCGCCATGGCCCAGATCTTGGAATAACCCTCGTCGATCGTCCAAGCACAAGGAAAAGAAAAAACGAATGTGAGGGATGGTGGGGTGAGGGTTAGGGTCCGATTCGGTCGGGTGTGGGTTCCGTGTTTTGGGGCCGCCAGAATCGATCTCGCAATCTCTCCTGCGAGTGGGAGGGTGGGGGGAGATAGAGAGAGAGAAGGGGGGTGCAGTTTCAGCAGTAGTCGCAGGCGAGGGTGATGGGGGAGAGAGAGAGAGAGAGAACTCAGAGAATGAGGGAATGAGATTCGCGGGTTGGGTTCCGTGTTTGGCGTTAGGGGGTGGGGGTCGCTGAACCGGTTAGTTCAGTAGGGGGCGGCTGAACCGGTTAATTCGATTAACCAAATTTTTGAAAATTAAAAATATTACTAACCTAACCGAACCGAACCGTTTTATAAAAAAAATTGAACCGAATTAACCAAACTAAATTATTTCATCAAAAAAATTGAACCAAACCGACTAATTATTTGGTCGGTTCAGTTCAGTTAGTTACGTTTAACCGAACTTCTGCTCACCCCTACCGATTAGAGCGTCCCTCAGTTTTCCTTTAACTCCCTTCAAATGTTATCTTCCACCTCCTAGACCGCTTCTAGGATGCCCTAGAGAAATACTCTTATCTTGGGCATGTCCCAAGTCTGTGACATAACGAAGTTGACAATGTCACTTCCCATTTTCAATTCTATATACTCATAAGAAGCTCCGAAAGCTAAGATCGTATAAGCAATAGTCCAAAGCATTGATGAAAGCAACCCACCCAACGCGTCGGGCTGCATTTCTAAATGGTTGTCAAGCCTCACCTTAGTAAATGATTTTTGTAATACCTGAGAATAATTTGAGGATAAAAATGATATTTGATAAAGGGCATAAATGGAATTGTGGGAAAAATAAGATTATAGGACACACTAACACAGCTTTGGACGACCGAATTAGTCAAAGGGAGTACCTCGGACTCTAGATAATTAAGAAAAATGGTATAGTATCATCGAGTAGAATAAATTATGATTTTTGGTGATGAAAGAAATGAGATCGGGAACAGTTTTCGGTACAGCAAAAATACAGCTGCCAATTAGGTCGTATTACCGAATTGTTATAAACGATGTCCGAAAAATCAACGGAGTGTGTCTAGGACTAATATTTGATGTATAGAACAACCCTTAAGTGGTTTCAGGTTGAATCGAGTGGATTTGAGGTCAAAACGATCAATCGGGCCTAAGTGTAATTTTCTAAAAATGCCCGAGGGAGGTCAAAACGGTAATTTTTTAAAAGTTTCAAGGGAGAAATGAGAAGTACTAATCTTGAGGGTCTTAGTGAGGGTGCTAGAAAGATTAGGGGCTTGAGGACAAGGGCCAAAATGCAAAAGAGAAATTTCAAGGGGCTAAAATGCAATTTTCAGAAAGTTGCACATGCATGGCCGATTTGGCCGTAGATTTGGCTGGGAAATCCGGTGATTTGGAAGCCTAGGTTCGTTAGGGCATGGCCTAGGAGGCGTGGGGAAGAAGTTTTGGCCGGAAATCGGCCACATGGGGGTCGGATTTGGGCTATAAATAGCCAAGGGTTTCGACCGAATTTGAAGCACCAAATAGCTCGAGTTTGAGGGCAAATCGAGGGAATACAATAAGGGGCTTTTCATCCTTGAGGCAAGAGGAGCATTTCTGGAGAATTTGGTGAATTTTCGAGGCGTTTTGAGGGTGTTTCGAGGGTGGCCGGAAAAGCCCTAGGCGGACTGCCACCGAGACCTGTAACTCGAGTTTTAAAGCACTTTTCGGCGTCCTTTCGGCCTGAAACCGATGGGGCTAGGATCGATTCTTCATGGGCTTTCAGGGGGTACCCGTTTCGTGGTGATCGAAGCAACCCCCGGCGGCCGGCTCAAGGTTGAAGACGGTGGCGCGTGACTGCCACGCGCTAGCCTTTGCTTCCAGCCCACTCGCCGGCGCGTGGGGGCTCAGGTAATTTTTCAAATTTTTTATTATTTTAAGAAAAATAAATTAGGAATTATGGTGGAGGAAAATTTTGAAAAATGTTGGAGAAAATGGTCATTTTGTAATTTTCAAGGTAAATAAGGTTTATGGAAAATAGGAGGAGATATTGGAAAATTTTCAGAAAATTCTAGGAGTTATGAAATATTTATTTATGAATTGTTGTGAAGAAAAATTGAGGAAAAATCTTGAGTAGGCATTTATTAGAATTTTTGAGGAAAAAATATAGAGGAAATAGGAAGAAAATTATGGAAAAATTGGAAAAATAGATATTGATATGGTTTTGAACAAACGTGATGTCTAGAGTATCGTTGAAGCTCAAGGTTGAATTATAAGAGCGTCAGGCACGAGAATCGAGGTCAGACACGCAAATCGAGGTGACTCGCGCTCCTCAAGAAAAAATTGAGTTGCAAGGTGAGTGGTTCTACCCAAAAAGACTTTAAGTGACATGTGAATGGTTTACTGTGAGTGTTCATCCCTATGGTTTGGTTTATTGTGATGGATTGTCCAAACGGTTATTTACACATGCATTAAATTTCGTACGGTAAATTGCATATATTGAAATGTTAATTTTAAGCTATGCATGTTATGATTTTCGACATTGGCTTGTTTTGTGTCGTCCATGTGGGACGTTGGTTGGTAACCTGTGACGTAGCCCAGAGTGACAGCACTCGGGATGCGTACCTAGGATTAATGCTAGGTGACCCACTTGGGACGGGGTTGAGACGAACTTCACCCTACGGGACCCAAGTGGCGGGGCTGAGAGTGGACACCACCCCGGTTGTTGGCTCAAGTGGCGGCGCTGCGAGTGGACACCACCTCAAGTTCATTTGAGCAATAGCATTAATGCCGAGGTGACGTCGATTCCGAGGACAGTACTGATGTGATACTCTTGGTGCTAAGGTTGCGTTGGGTTTTGGAATGCTTTTGAGTTGAAGCGTAAAGTCTAACAATGACAATGGGGTGATTCCCGGGTTTATATGTCGAGGTTGTCCCTCTTAAGCAGGATTGTTTTGCCAATGGGCCGAAGTGGTCGTGTCGCCTTTAGAGAGATTGCATTTTCCCCGGTTAGGGTTAAGTGCTATATGGGATTCTCTTAGGCTGGTGCGTATTGGGATTTATCGATTTTGTATATGATTTTTCATATCTACATGAAAACGTTTTTGAACTCTCATTTAGATGATTCAGCATCTAATTTGGACTATGTCCCTAGAATATTCAAACGTTCCAAGTAAAAGCAGTGGCGTCAAGGGAAAGAATGTCATCGAGATGTAACTGCTATGTTTAGTTTTTGTAGGTTTTTTCTATGATTACGATGTTCAGAGGTTATGTAATATTTTGATATTTTCATGTGAAACATCGATTTGGTTATTGTAAAGAAATTGTCGGTTATACATCATTGAGGTTTCGATCTTGCTTCCGCTGATGTGATTGTTAATACCTGTCTTAGTTTATTTATTATTAAATTTTGATATGCTAAGAAGGCACGATCGGGATTCACGGGAAATGATTATGATGAGGGTATATATAAAAATATATATATATCCGAAATCTCGAGGTAATGCACGTTGTGGGAAAACGGGGCGTTACAATCTTGCCTTAATGCCGACGCGAGGCCGTGAATCCTAATAGAGTAGTTTTTTCCATCAAGGCATATGGACATGAGAGTGGCATTAGTCTTATCTTTTACTTAATAGTCAAAGTAAAGATTAGGGGGTTATTGTTGTGCCATAGAATTCCCAAGCGTCCACCTAGGGGTATTTTGATCAATAAGCCCAAGACGAGCAAATCCAAAAAATGGTCCCGAGTCAATACACGTTTCCCAAGAAGAAATCGTGGGTAAATAGCCAAAGAATCATTGATGGGACAACCCTTTAGTGGTTTCAGGAAGAAACGAAAGGGTTTACGACCAAAACGAAGATTCAGGCCTAAGTACAGTTTTTTTGAAATTGCCAGAGAGAGATTGAAACTACGTTTTTTCAGAATTTTCAGGTGTCAAATGGAAGTCTTAGGACTTGAGAGACGTAATTGTAATTATGAAAAGTTGAGGGGCTTGTGTAAAAGGGCCAAAGTAGTAATAGCCAAAATTGGAGGGGTCAAAGTGCAAAATCAGCAAAGTTTGGCCAATGGGAAACCGACCAGCATCTTTCCGGTTGGCGACGGCCAATTTCGACCACATGGTTGCACGAGGGATGGTCAGAGGAGGATTTTTTTGTAAAGGTATGGGTCAACAACAACCATGAGGGTGGCCGAAAATTGAAGAAAACCGACCAAGAAGTTGGTCGGATTGTCGAGCAACTTGCAAATCACTTTTGTGGTCGAGTGATGCTGCTTTGAGGTCTATCCGAGGCAGGTATATGCTCTAAGGGATATGGTGTAATACCCGGGAATGGTATGAGGATATAAATGGTATTTAATGAAGGGTATAATTGAAATTTGTGGGAAAATGAGATTTTAGGGTACACTAACGCAGCTTTGGATGACCGAATTAGTCAGAGGAAGTACCTCGGACCCTAGACGATTAAAGAAAATGGTATAGTATCGACGAGTGATTTAAGTTATGATTTTTAGTGATGAAAGAAATTAAATCGGGAGCAATTTTCGGTACAATTGTAAATCAGACTGAAAAATCAAATCGTCGTAGGAGACTTTCAGAAAATCAACGGAACCTTGAGGGGGCTTTGGTTTTGAGTAAGAATCAACCCTAAAGAGATTTCGGGATAAAACAAGGGTCCCGTGAGGGTCCAGGGGCAAAATCGTCCTTATCGAATAATCTTGAAATTATTAATTGTGGATTTCTGATATTTGAATCTGAATGAAATTTGCATCTAAGAGTGTAATTATAATTGTGAAATGGTTAGAGTGGGATTTAGAATTAATTGAGAGATTTATATATAAATGATTCTAATATAATATAATAAATTATATCTATATATATATATATATATGTGTGTGTGTGTGGGGGGGGGGGGGGGGGGGGGGAGCGGTGAAGCAATTCGTGGGGTGCACATTGGAAGTTTAGGAAGCAAAGTTTAAATTAATTAAATTTAATGAAGCTGCGCGGTGCCCAATTGAACTGGAAGGCAAGCATATAGAAAATATAATATAATATATTATAGATAAGAATGGTGGCCAAGTTACAGAGATTCCTTTAATATAGCAAGAGATGAACTTAATTTATAACATATATATTTAGATTATATATAGCAAGAGATTTAGCGGCGTTTAAATATTTAGGTATGTGGGTAAAGTTAGTATAAATGTTATATATTTAAATTATAAAATTTATACGATTAGATTATATAGTTTACGAGGTTAGATTTAATTAATTTAAGTTACGGTCCTATTAATGCAACAAAACGTTTTACTTCGCAATGGGAGCACAAAAGAAGCTGAAATCAACTGTTTTCAAGCAAGCTCATAACCCTCTCTTCGCGTTATTTAATTTTCATAAGAGTTTCCGTGATTTCTAGTATTTTAAACCATCTCTCACCTCGATTCAATTCCACGCATTAATTATGCAAATGCGTGCGGTGATCATTTTATAATATGCGAGTTGATGTTGAAACTATATACATGACTCAGAGATATTTATTTCTAACCGTCACGGGATTTTGTATCGCCCCTACTTTCCTTGGGAATGATGCCGAACCCTTTGGGGGCTAAATTCTTAGAGAGTTTGGGAGACTCGATATAATTGTGGCAATTAATTGATTAGTTTCCGTCTATTATTTAATATCATCAAATAAGTGAGATCAGCCAATAATGTGAGTAGCAAAGTGCGTTACCCATGATCCCGAAAGTAAAGTGGTACAAATACTTACGTTGAATAGGGGTTCATACCTTGACCCCGAAATCGTATGAGATATCAATATGTCTGCCTGCAAATATTGGGGCTAATATTTTATGCCGTAAATAGGTTGGGAACGTACCAATATGGTTTCAAAGACGTAATTTGCATAATATGGAAAATATGAGTTTTTGCCTGGACCTATCAGAATAAATATTTCCATAACCACTGTGTAAACCCTGGCATATACATAGTGGTGTGAGTTGCATGTGATCATGTAAGATATTTTATATATGTTTTTCAAGTGAAGTTTACTCGTCCCCTTGGCCTCTGAACGAGGGCACTGCTATCGTTGTGCCGGTGATATCCGAGCAGGTTAAGCATGTGCTGCCATGCCAAAGAGGGTGATAAATGGTTAATGAATAGTATGAGCTTTGATGTTATACATGATATTGTTGAGCATATTGAGCCTAAGGGTTATTTGTATTTTATAAAACATGTGCATGATATAAAAAGTAATGTGAATATGAACATGCATGTCGATGTACGACACAATATGAACTCGACCTGATTGGCCATTTCCATAATTATGAATATGATGCCCATTTATTTCAGATATGCTTGCTAAGCCTTGTGGCTCACGTTGTTTTTAGCATCATTCCAGGTTAAGGAAGTGAAAGTTCGAGACTAAGTTTAGTTGTATCAAATCCTTGCAGATAGTCATGTGTGCAGGGCTCTCCCGACCTAAAAGATCCTTGGAGGTGAGTGTGGACAGGGGCTCAAATGGAGTGTTTTGTTAGGTTTGTGTAGCTGATGCTATGATTTGTAAGTAAGAGCCCATAAAATGTGAAATTTTGTTAGTGTGCTGCTACGGTTGTAAATAAATATCGATGTGAAAATTTATGGCCGTTACATGCGGTTTTTAGAAATCGTCGCAAAATTCATTAAAAAATTTAATTTAGCGGTTATTTTTCAAAACCGCAGCTAAATTAAAAAAATCAAATAATTTATAATTAAAATTAAATTAACATTTGCGGCGATTTTCAAAAATCGCCGCAAAATTCATTAAAAATTTTAATTTAGTGGCGGTTTTTAACCGTTGCTAAATTTAAAAATAATTAAATAATTCAAAATTAAAATTAAATTGAATTAAATTAATAAAAAAAATATAAAATCTTAAAAAGAAATTGAAAAATTAATTTAAATTAATTGCAAAATCTTTATATATATAAAAGTAGGATAGTCTTGAAAAAAGAAATTTCCTCCCAAAACTTGTATTAATTAATAATTTGTAATTAACATTTATTGTATTAATAATTTACATTTTGTAATTTTCATTAATAATTTAAAATTTTCAATTGCTTTGAAATAATAAGTACATAGTAATAAAATTTTCCCCCAAAACTTGCATTAATGATTTGCATTTAGTACTTATTGCATTAATAATTTACATTTTGTAATTTGCATCTTTATATATATAAAAGTAGGATAGTCTTGAAAAAAGAAATTTTCTTCCAAAACTTGCTTTAATGATTTACAATTAATACTTATTGCATTAATAATTTGCATTTTATAATTTGCATTAATAATTTAAATCATTCAATTGCTTTGAAATAATAAGTAGTAATAAAATTTTCCCCCAAAACTTGCATTTAATTATTTGCGTTTAATACTTATTGCATTAATAATTTATATTTTGTAATTTCCATTAATAATTTAAATCTTTCAATTGTTTTGAAATAATATGTACTAATTATTGTAAAATTAATAATAAATTTTAAATATACGAGTTTTTCAATGCTAATTGTTTTGTATTAAATTTGCATGAGTTTTATGAGAAATATTAATAGACAACTTAAACTATTAATTAAGTCGTAGAAAATTATCCATTTATTTAAAATATTATTTTTATATCTTTATTATATGTATATTTATATTTATATAATATTAAAATATGATAGTCAAAAAAAATATTTTGCCAAACGTCAATCAATGGTGAATTTTTTTCTCTCAAAAACTTGCATTAAATCAAAGGTAGTGATTAATTACTTTAATAATTATATTATAGTCTTGAAAATGTGATGTCTTAACAAATTCATAAAAAATTATTTAAAGTTGTCAAATGTTAGGGTTTTTCAATGTTAATTAATATTTAAGGTATCACATTTTTAAGACTATGGAAGAAATCAAAATTAATTTTTTTAAAATTTTGTTATTATTGAAAAAACTTATTTTTACTCATATTTAAGAGTTTTAATTTATATTTATAATTATAATATAATAAATAAAAAATAACGAACGTTTTTAAGTGAAAATATTTATTTATAAATAAATATAATATAATAAAAAATTATAAGTATTTTCTCAAGTGAGCTATTTAATATGTTAATTATTCTTTAATACATTGAATGACAGTATATTGAATTAAAAGTGTTCTCCATTAATATATTGAATAGTGAATAATTAAGTAAACTTAATTTTTTTTAACATGATTAAAGATTAAAAAAAATTATAATTATCAATTATGTTAAAATTATTTAAAATAATAAATTTATTTTTTTATTTTTAAATTAAACTCTCCCATATATCACACGGGTTCACCACTAGTTAATTAAAAATTTAATTTAAAAAATAAAAATAAAAAAAATTAACAAAATTTTAATAATTTTAAAAATTAAAAATTAAAAAAAATTATAATTATCAATTTTGTTAAAATTATTTAAAATAATAATTTTATTTTTTTTATTTTTAAATTAAACTCTCCCATATATCACACGGATTCACCACTAGTTAATTAAAAATTTAATTTAAAAAATTAAAATAAAAATAAAAATAACAAAATTTTAATAATTTTAAAAAATATATAATTTTTTTTATTTTTAATCAATTAATTTAGTTAATTTAATTCAATTAATTTATTTTTAATTTATTCCTTTACTCTTTTAAAAAAAAATTAATTAATTAATTTCTTTAATTTATATTAAAAAATATAAAATATAATTCTGGAAAGTAGTGGTTGTTTTGGTATATAATTTATATATGCGGTTATATAACAAGGGAGCTTAGCAAATCAGACGATCGCGAGCATGCACGTGCACAGTGGAGGTCGCCGGTTCGAAACTGGGGAGGGGAGGCTAGAAATTTATGTGGCGCACGGACATGCGGCCACGTGGCTACGCGGGCACAGGTGGGTCCGAGTAGGTAGGCGGGGGCGGGTGGGAGAAATTAAAATTTTTAATTTTGTTTTAAATTTAGTGGCAGTTTCTAAAATTAAAATTTTTAATTTTTTTTTATTTTTGCAGCGGTTGAAAAACTGTCGTTAAAATTAAAAATTTTAATTTCTTTTATAATTTTCATGGCGGTTGAAAAATCGCCACTATATATTTTATAAATCGCCGCTAAATCACTAATTTTGCGACGGTTTTAAAACCGTCGTAAAAAATATAATCAGCGGCGGTTAGTCAAAATTGCCGCTAAATGCTCCACGACGACTGATTTAGAGACGGTTTTGAAAACCGCCGCTAAATACAAAAAAAATCGCCGCTAAATGTCAGTTTTTTTGTAGTGATATATGCTTGGAGGCCAAGCACTAGTTGAGTATAAATAGGCATTGGGTGCAATGAGGTGAAGGCGTAGGGATGAGAAGAACGAGAGAAAGAAGAGAAAGAAAAATAATAGAAAGTTTGGAAAATTTTAGAAATTTATTTGAAGTTCGAGGAACGTGTTGGGGTTTGAAATTTAGTATTTAAAAGCTTGGCACCAGAGTAGAGGTTGGGCGAATTTTGAGGCATTCTGAATTATATTCAAGGTGAGTGTTCGCCCCCAAAACTTTGTTTTGACTCGTGAATGGTTCTATCCCAAAAGTTGGTTTTGACTTGTTCATGCAAATGGTTTTTGTTACATGCAAATGATAATCGGTGACGGTTGATTTTATGAGGGAGGTTCATCCCTAAACGTTTTGAACTTGTGCATTGCATTTTATAAAATGTTGTTTATATGATGCATTGAATTATGAAATGTGGCATTGTCTTGAGTTTTGTGTGTACGTATGGAATATCAGCCTTGGATGTTGTCTGGATAGTGTAGCCATAATTCTCCAAGGGCGTGACGGAATAATAGGGGTATCTGATGCTGGTGTGCATGTCAGGATAGCCGCCTTGGTTTCCGTGCCAGACCGTTTGGTCAGGGAAGTTGTACTAGGATGACTAAGTGGTCCATACTGTGTTGTTCTTGTGGGATGTCAGCCTAGGATGTTATCTGGATAGTGTAGCTGTAATTCTCCAAAGGCGTGACGGAATAATAGGGGTATCTGATGCTGATGAACATGTCAGGATAGTCGTCTTAGTTTCCATGCCAGGCTGTTTGGACAGGAAAGTTGCACTAGGATGACTAGGTAGTTCATGTGAAATTTTGGAGTTGAGATTGCATGGTGGTTTCTGAATGCTTAAGGTGGGAACGTATTCTGGTGAGATGTGTTGACAGCCCCATTTAAGCTAGAATCGCGTCGCGTCGTCGTGTCGGTATAGTGGCATAGCTTTTAGAGAGATTGCTCTTTTTCCATGATAGGGTTAAGCGCTGGGTATTTTCTTGGGCTAGGTGTAATACCCGAGAAATTCTAAACAACTCAAATGTAAATTACCTTGAGAGTAAAAATGGAATTTAAGGATAAATGAATGGTATAACAGTAATTTATTACCGTATAGATGACCGAATCAACTGCCGGAAGTGTCCTGGAGTCGAGATGGCAAAGGCAAATGATGTGGCATTAACAAGCACCCCGAGATAGGATTTATAGTGCCAAAAGAAATCGGATTGTGAATAATTTTTGGTATAACTAAAATGCAGCTGTCAATTAGGTTGTAATACCGAATTGTTATAAACGACTTCTGGGAAATCAACGAAACCCTAGGGGGGCTCCGATTTTGTGTAAGGAATAACCCTGAGGTGATTTCTGGATGAATCAATAATCCGATGAGAACACTGGAGCGAAATCAACCATATCGAGTAAATTCGAAATTATTAATTATGGATTTGAAGCATCATAATGCAAATTAATTCTATGGTTGAGGGTGTATTTGTAACTAATGAAATATCCAAGTATAATTAAGATAAATTATGGGATTCAAATGTGTAAAATATATATTATATATATATTTAATTAAGAATTTTTGTAAAAAAAATTGCAAAAGGAACAATTTTCACCGAAAGAAGCCATTTCCACCGAAAGTTGCAAATCAATTGCCACCGAGCATTATTCTGTGTCACTGATTTTAAGTGACTTTCAGGCATGTAAATTGAGGGCCATGTGGGGTTAATAACTATGTTGTCTAATTAAGTGGGTTTCTCATGATGGACTGTTGTGCTTGATGGCCAAGGCAGATTGCCTATAAATAGTGGCACTCGGCTGTGCAAAATTGAAATGAGAAGCAAGAAGTGATTGAAGCCAAGGAGAAATTAGAAGGCGTTGCTCGTGGAGGAGGGCGGCAGCGAGGTTGGTAAAATAATTTAAATAAATGATGAGCTAGTTTAGTCAATTTAATGACTAAATTAGTAAATTACTTAAATTAAAGAATTAATTTAGTAGTTTCGACAGTAAGGTAATTAGAAGTTTAGTTTAATTGGTTAATTTAGTGAGTTAATTAAATTAGTTAACTTCATAAATTAAGTTAAGTCAGTAGATTGGTTTAGTGGATTAGCTTGTGATTATTTAATTAATTAACCTTATGCTATACATATAATTTTATTAAGCAGAGAAAGAAATGGCAGCAGTGGCGTGCGCAGGAGGCGCATACGCAGGTTGCTGGAAGGATGAAGAAGATAAATAGGAAGGAGAGAAAAGAAAAAGAAAAGAAGTGAAAAAGAAAATAAGAAAAAGGAAAAGAAAAGAAAAAAATGGAAGAAAATGTGAGAAAAATATAGAAAAATCCTGAAAAATAAAAAATTACGTTTCGGTAATATTCCAGAGAATTTGGCTAGAAAAAAATTGTTCGGGCACGCGTTTCAAGGCGGTGCACGAAAATCAAGATCAGGCACGCAAATTGAGAAGATGCGTATTTTTTTTTAAGTGTGCTAAAATTATAGCATCAGGTGAGTTTTCCTATCCTACATAATATGATTGTTTATTATGCATGATATTTATGAAAGATATGATTGTTTATATATGCATAATATTTACGAAAGATATGATTCATTTTGTCATATTGCATTGAAAGTCGTGATAATTGCATGACACGATATTATTGTTACATTGATATTTGTGCATGAGAATGGGATGTTGCCCCCAGAATGTAGCCGTAATTCCCCAAGGGCATTGAGGGAATAACGTTAGGCTTATATTGCAGAGGTTCAGGATTTGCCTAGGATTCCTAACCGGGCTCGCGGGCCAGGGAAGTTACACTAAGGGCAAATGTTGTTCATGTTATTGCATCATGCATTCGTATATATGTTTTAGACCCTCACTAGAAGTTTCATCTTCTAATGGGTTATGCCCCTGGAACATTCCACGTTCCAGTTTAGACTTGCAGCTCAGGCAAGGAACAAGTTGAGATATGACGGCACGTGATGGCATGGCCGATGAATTCAGCGAGCTGACTCGGATATGTTTTAGCTTATGCTTTATTGATAATTAGCCTTGTTAGAATATTATGAAATTTTCATGTATTTATGTATTTCAATATTGAGGATATGATGTTAATTATGGTACGGATTCTTATGTTATAAATAAAGTGAATTGATTATGTACCATATCAGGTTTCGATTATCGCTTCCGCATTTTTAAAGATTTGCTGGGGGTTTTGTTTGGAATTCAGTACTTAAGGTTAAGTTATGTACCGAGAAAGAAAGAAAAAAATAATTTATGTATATTTTCTGCCCCAGCATAGTGACACGCTCGGTAAGAGAAAAGCAGGGTGTTACACTAAGGCTTACCGGGTGTATTGGTTTATTTCATGTCTTGCATCCATTCATGAAAAATGTGATTTTGAACTCTCACTTAGATGATTCATCATCTAATTTGGACTATATCCCTGGAATGTTCAAATGTTCCAGGTGAAGACAGCGGTGAGAAGGGAAAAGGAATTGCCGAGGAGTGACAGCGATTAGTTGATAGCTTGTAATATGTCGTTCTCAGTAATGTTGTTTATTTTGAGGACGTCTTGTAAATGTTGGTTTGACTTTATATTATAAATAAAGTGGTTTCGATTATGACCTGTTAAGGTTTCGATCTAGCTTCCGCATTTGTGTTGGTGAACCTGTTTTAGTTTATTGATGGTTCATAGTTGATATACTGAGAAGGTGTAACGGGATCTTCAGGGAACGATTTTTGTGATAGGTTTTGTATTGAGTTTCCGTTGTGTTGTTTGGGAAAAAAATTATATCCTCGGAATCTTACGTTACGTAACGTCCTTCTGGGAGAGCGGGGTGTTACATATGGGTTGCTCAGCCAAGGGCATTTGGAATCCTGGAAATGCCTATAAATAAGCGAATGGTGGCCGATTCTATAGGAAATTAAAGCTTCAAATCGAGGTCGTTTTCGAATGAATCGAGGTCATTTTGCGTGCAAACGATGTTTTGAGGTAAGTTTTGGAATTTTCTATTGAAGTTCTTAGAATTTAATTAATTGTTATGGAAAAAGATTGGAGAAAATAGTCTCGAATGTATTTTTTTGAATTTTTAGAAAGGAAAATGGAAGAAAATGAAGGAAAATAGGAAGAAATTGGAATATTAAGATATTTTGTGAATGAATATGATGTATAGGATTGTTGTGCTCGAGGAATAGTGATTTGTGCAACTTTTGGAGTTTGGCACAAAAATCGAGGTCGAGCACACAAATAGAGGCGATACATATTTTTTTGAGGTATTTCGAACTTCATGCAAAAGGTGAGTGGTTTTATTCCAAGAGCTTATATACAATATGTTTGGTTATATATGCATGATATTTATGTATGTTATGATCATTTTGTCATATTGCATAGAAAGTCGTGATTTGCATGGCACGATATTATTGGCATATTGATATTTGTGCATGGGATTGGAATGTCGCACTGATAGTGTAGTCGTAATTCCCCAAGGGCAATTGATGGAACAACGTTAGGATTATCCTGCCGGAGGTGTCAGGATTCTACTTAGGGTTCTGTGCCGGGCCTGTGGGTCAGGAAAGTTACATTAGGGCATGTGATTGTTCATATTATTGCATCATACATTCATGTATATGTTTTTGGACCCTCACTAGAAGTTTCATCTTCTAATTGGGTTATGCCCCTCGAACATTCAACGTTCCAATTGAAACTTGCAACTTAGATAAGGAAGAGATTGAGATATGACAGAACGGGGTGACGTGGCCGATGGATTCAGCAGGTGGTTCCGGTAATTTGTCTATCCAGATATGTTTTAGATGAGTTGGGAAATGGCTATGTAATTAAGGTATCATTTGATTGCACCCAGGTTGTTTAGATGTTATCTCGGGAAATGAGTCTCCATGTGTTTATGTATTAAGGTTGTTAAAGATATGATGTAGTGGTACGGATTCTTATGTTATGATTAAAGTGAATGTACCATATCAGGTTTCGATTATTGCTTCCGCATTTGTAATGATATATTGGGGGTTTCTCTTTGAAATACAGTATTTGAGGTTTAAGATATGTATCAAAGAAAGAGAATGTGTATTTATATGTTGGGCCCCAGCATAATGACGCGCTCGGGAAAAGCGGGGTGTGACACAAAGTCTCACAATTGTAGAGTTAACTAGTAAGCTTCCTGCGCAGGAGCAATGGGTCTCAATGAGAGGTGATGAAGCTACCGAAGGTGCTTTTCAAGCAAAGTGCAAGGGAAACAGTTCTGGAAACCTGCTAGGAAAGAAGTTCTTCAAGAACAATAAAGGGAAAGTTGAAGGATCCTTAAGAAAAGGAAATTTTCCGCCTTGCCCTCATTGTAGAAGAACCAATTATGCTGAGAAAGATTGTAATACCCCGAAATTTTGGAAACAATATTAATTATCAAATTTCAGTATTTAGGGTTCGTATCGAGTATTTGAGGACTAAGGTAACAAAATAATAGTAGAAGTAATGTAGAAAATAACAAAAAAAATCATAATAATAATTACCTATAAATCAAATTAACTTAAATTAATTTAAATTAAATTAATATGATAAATATGTGGTTGTGCGTTAGTGCTTAGAGGTTAAGCAAAGTGGCCATTTCTTCAAAATGGAAAACAGATAAGAAACAGAGGAGAGAGAGAGAGATCAATGGGCCGACAGATTGGGAGAAGGAAAGGGCTCGGCCAAGTGAGGGAGGAAGGGAGAGATCGAGATTGAGAGAGAATGAGAGCAGCGTGAGAGAGAGAGCTCGAGAGGGAGAGAGGCTGGCCGAGTGAAGCTCAGCCATGGCAGCCGAGCGAAGCAGCGCGATGGCGATTACGAGAGGTGGAGTTGTAGCCCGATGATGGTGGCTGGGGTGCGGTCTGTGACGGTGCGTGCGTTGGTGAGGCTGGTGGCGGCCGGAAGCAAGCAAAGTCGCGGCCATGGCCGCGAGCTCAGCAACTGAGCGAGGAAGGCCAGCAACGCGGGCAGTAGCGCGCCACCGTGGGGTGGCGGCACCAGTAGCGGGGGCGGCCGATGATGCTGCCGGCAGGAGGTGGCGGAGGCTGGTGGAGCTCGGTTGCGGCAAGTGGCCGCTGGTGCACGCCTAGGGGAGAAGGCGCAGGGAAGAAGAAAAAGAAAGAAAAGAAGAAAAAAGGAAAAATAAATGGGTTTTGGGATTATTTTGGTGTGGAAAGTGACCAGGTATGTGGGTAAAAATTATTTGAGGTGTTATATGTTCAAGAATTTTTATATGGCTAAATTATTCGTATTCCACGGTTAAATTTACTTAATGTAAGTTACGATTTATTTATTGCTAGGAAATGATTTACTTCGCAGCGGGAATGCAAGAAAAGCAAGAAACAGCCGTATAAAGGCAAGCTCCTAACCCTTTCTTCACGTTCTTTAATTCCCGCGAGAGACTTCGTGATTTCTTGTATTTTATCACCTCCCTTACTCTAATTCGGTGCCTAGCCTTATTTGTTGAATTATTGTCTATTTGTTTTAATTTAAATTAAATCCGGGACTTCTGGAGTTTTATTTGTTGAGTGCCTACGGGGGTTTGTACCTCCCCCATTCCTTTCGGAATGATGCTGAACCCAGCTTGTGGACTAGATTCCTAGACGTGCGGGATTATTTACTGTTTTCTCGGGTTTATTTATGGTTCAGTTAGGGCTATTAAGCAGTGGAACAGTGGTTGGCTGTTTGGTGGCGCGGAGTAGACTATCGTATGGCCCTAATGTGGACCGTCAGGTGGACACTCCTAGTCACTGACCGTTGACCGGTGCCGGGCACTGCTGACTAGCTCTGCCAGTATGTGATTTACTGCACGATTAGATTCATTGTATTACTGTTCATGATTTGATATGCACATGGGTACGGGTTGCATGTTGGGATATTCATTTATTGAGTATGCTTGGACACGAACATTCTAGCTTGGTTAGGTTGTATCCAGCATGGGCATATGCATCGTGTGTGGTTTACTATGTGGGCGGAGCACGGCCTGATGCCTGGATGTATGGGCGCTACTGTATCACGTTGATGCTCATTACGCTATTGCATTTTTATGTGCATTGCATGGTTACTGGTAGTTATTAGTTCTCGGACGGGAAGACCGTTCCGAGGGAGCCTATGGCTCGGGTGTCGAGAGTACCGACACGGACACACGGGTGACGGGAGCACCGACCCGGGACAGCGCGCACAGGTTTGTTGGAGATATTTGTTGCCTATCAGGGCAGCGACAGGTTGGTATGGGACTTGGGTGCCATGTGTCTTGTGTGGGCCCCAAGGACCGGTATGTGCTTTCATTATGCTTTTATACTATGTTGTGCGTCTCATGGCATGTGTGTACTTGGGGGTTGGTGTTCTAGGGTGAGTTTATTGGATATGCTCAACCTTCAGCCTTCCTTTCTATATGCTTGCTGAGTCTCTCGACTCACTTTGCTTTCCATCATTCCAGGTAGTAGCAGCGTGGGCCATTGCAAGGGAGTCATCTTTTAGCGGTAGAGTCGGTATAGTGTACAGGCAGTCCCATCAATCCCCGTCAACTCTGATGTCTGAGTAGGATTTACTCTATTATTTTTACTGTGCCAGGTCATTCCTTGAGTCTTGTGTATGTCAGCACAGGAGTTGGTATTTATTTATTTATCTTGGAACCGCGGTGCTAGCGAGGTACCCGTAATGCATGCATGTGTTTAGCTTTACTTCCGCTATTCTTATTTTTATGTATGCATGCCAGGGTAATCTCTGTCTTGTGTTCATTATTTTTTTCCTTCCGTAGGCGCTCCCGTTCAGGTAGTCCGGGTGGTTGGGATATTCGAGTGGGGGTTCTTACAAAGATTGTTGGTAAAAAGATAAACCTCTTTTTCATTGTAACTTCTGCAATAAACTTGGTCACAGTGAGAAGTATTGTAGAAACAAGAAAAAACAATTTTAGCAACAGACACAACAACATGCAAATGTAACTGAAGAAGACAAAAATGATGATGAGCATTTATTTATTGCATCACTAACACTCGATTCTTCTGAACTGAATACTTAGCTTATTGACAATGGCTGCACCAATCACATGACCAAATATTTGTCGATCTTTACTTCCATTAACAAATTAGTTCAACCAAAGATTAAGCTGAGAAATGGTGAAGTTGTGCAGGCCAAAGGAAAAGGGACAATTGCAATCAAAACCAAGAGAGGTACAAAACTTGTCACTAATGTTCTTTACGTTCCAAAACTACATCAAAGTCTACTTAGTGTTGCACAAATGGTTAGAAATGGATATGCAATTTCTTTCAAAGAAATTTTTTGTTTTATCTCTGATGAACATAAAACAGAGATAGCAAAAATTAAAATGAATGGAAATAGCTTTTACATGAAGTTGGATTTAGTTGAAGGACATGTCTTTACTGCCAAGATTGATGAGAGTGTTATTTGGCACAAAAGATTTGGTCATTTCAACTTCATGTCACTGAAGTTCATGCAGGAAGCTGGTATGGTTGAAGACATGCCAAAAATTATAGTTAATGCTCAAATTTGTGAAAGTTGTGAGCTAGGGAAGCAGCATCAACAGTCATTCCCTAAAAATATGACCAAGAGAACTACTCACAAGCTGGAATTAGTTCACTTAGATATTTGTGGACCAATGAGCACAGCCACATTGAGAAACAATGTGTATTTTGCACTATTTATAATGATTTCAGTAGAAAGACTTGGATTTATTTTTTAAAAACCAAGTCACAAGTGTTGTCTGTGTTCAAAAGCTTCAAAAAAATGGTTGAAACTCAAACTGGACAAAAGATTAAGGTGCTTAGAACTGATAATTGAGATGAGTATACTTCAAAAGAGTTCAATGCTTTTTGCCAAAAAGCTGGAATTGTACGCCAGCTAACAGTTCCACATATACCGCAACAAAATGGAGTCTCTAAAAGGAGAAACAAAAATGTGATGGAAATGGAAAGGTGCATGCTATTTGAAAACAAGCTACCAAAGTTTCTATGGGCAGTCAACACCTCAGTTTATTTGTTGAATAGACTACCAACAAAATATGTTCAAGACAAAACACCAATAGAGGCATGATCTGGTGTAAAACCTTATGTGAAGCATCTGAAAGTATTTGGCTCATTGTGCTACTTTCATGTGCCATCTGTTAAGAGAGGCAAGCTTAATGAAAAAGCTGATAAATGTGTCTTTGTTGGGTATGCAGCAGAATCAAAAGGTTACAGAATCTTTAGTTTGAATTGTGATAAGTAGAGATGTACACTTTGATGAAAATGCTTACTAGAATTGGGACATAAAGAAAGTCCATAAATGTGAGCAAACCACTCCATCTATTCTTGAACCAGCAATAGAAAGTACAAATATTGAAGATTCACTAGATGTTGAAGCTACCTCAGACACACCAGTGCTTAAGGTAAGGCATTTATCTGAAGTATACGAGAGGTGTAATCTTATACATGCAAAGCCTACATGTTACACAGAAGCTGTAAGATTTCCAGAATGGATTGAGGCCATGAAAACTGAAATTGATGCTATTGAAAGAAATGGAACCTGGAAGTTGACAAAACTACCTGAAGCTAAGAAGGAAATTGGTGTAAAATGGGTTTTCAAAACCAAATTCAATTCAGATGGGTCAATCTTCAAGAACAAGGCTAGATTGGTTGTGAAGGGCTTTGCTCAAGTTGCTGGAGTAGACTATGATGACACATTTGCCCCAGTGGCCAGACATGACACTATAAGGCTACTACTTGCACTTGTTGGTCAAATGGGATGAAAAGTGTATCATTTAGATGTTAAGTCAGCTTTTCTAAATGGTATACTTCTAGAAGAAATTTATGTTCAACAACCAGAAGGCTTTGAGGTTGCTGGCCATGAACACAAACTGTACAAGTTGCACAAGGCTCTCTATGGTTTGAAGCAAGCACCAAGGGCTTGGTATAGTATGATTGATTCTCATATGATCCAACTTGGTTTCAGGAGGAGTGAAAATGAAGCCACATTGTATTTGAAACAAAATGATGGTGGTTTGCAACTGGCAATATCACTTTATGTTGATGACATGCTAGTGACTGGAAGTAATGCAAAATTGCTGGATAAGTTCAAAAAGGAAATGCAAGATGTATTTGAGATGACTAATCTTGGCATCATGAATTACTTCCTTGGAATGGAAATATTCTAGTGTAGCATTCTAGTGCAACTCTGGTATCTTCGTATCACAGAGAAAATATGCTATTAATATTTTCAAGAAGTTTAGGCTAGAATCATGTAAAGAAACAACAACTCCACTGGCACAAAATGAGAAGATTTCTGAGAATGATGGTGAGAAACTTGAGGAACCCTCTGGATATAGAAGCTTGGTAGGTAGCTTACTATACTTAACAACAACCGAACTTGACTTGATGTTCCCAGCTAGTTTACTTTCAAGGTTCATGAGTTCACCTAGCAATGTTCGCATAGGAATTGCAAAAAGGGTGCTGAAGTATGTTAAAGGTACAACAAACCTTAATATATGGTACTTAAGGACAGAAGGAGTTAAGCTAGAAGGCTATGCTGACAGTGATTGGGTAAGAAGTGTTGATGACATGAAGAGCACTTCAGGTTTATGTATTTACAATTGGTTCGAGTGTTGTTTGCTGGAATGCGAAAAGGCAAGAAGTAGTAGCTCAATCAACTGCAGAAGCTGAGTATATCCCCTTAGCAGCTGTTGCAAATCAAGTAATATGGTTAAGAAAATTGCTTGCTGATCTAGACCAGGAACAAAACTCACCAATTAAGTTTTATTGTGACAACAAGTCAGCCATTGCCATTGCACAAAATCTTGTCCAATATGGCAGGACCAAACATATTAATGTAAAATTTCACTCCGTAAGAGGAGAAGCTGAAAAGAATTCTCTTATCAAGTTGCATCATTACTCAATTGATGTGCAACTTACTAATATAATGACTAAGGGGCTTCCAAAATCAAGGCTGGAATTCCTAAAGATGAAGCTTGGCATGTCCCAGGCAAATCTCAAGAAGTGTTAGAACTTGTGAGAATTTGCCTCAAAAGTTTGAAAAAGTCTTAATTAGACTTAGTCTTTGTTACTGTTTCATATTCTTGCTCCATATTTTTTTATTTTCAGGTTGCAAAAGTAGGGCCAATAAAATCAAATTGTAGTTGAGATTTTTTAGCACTTTCAGATTGGTTGTAAGCCTATAAATAGGTGTTCTCATTTATGAAATTTGTTGAGTCTTTCTTTATTTTACTCAAAATTCTTTCTGCATGTTCTGTTTTAATTTAGTTTTAATATTTCAACAATGCCTTCAGAGTAGGCTATGAGAAAAGGGGGATTGAGTTGGTTACATACTTGCCTGTTCTAGCCTAAAATTGATTTGAAGATACGGCAGCTCTTAACACTTGGAATGGCGCTGGTGACTGGAAGTCTAATCAGGGCATTTACAGTCTCAGTTGTCATGATCAGAAGCTTGCATATTATTGTTCTGCATCTCCTGTTTGTGGGTAGATATCATTGAGCAAGAAGTATCTGTTTTCTCTCTGTTTATGAAATTATAGATGAGATTTTTCAATATTTGAAACCCCCTTTCAAACAAGTTTGGGAACATAAAACTCTGACCAAAATATTTTTCCTTCTAAAACTCTATAATTTAATCTTGTTTTTAATATTTAAAAAACAATTATATTAGTTGGTGATAAATATATTGAAATATTTTATTAACTAATACAATTATTTTGGAACTAAAAATAATGTGTAATAAATGCCCATTGTCTCCCAAAACAAAATACATTTACTACATGTTATGACAATAGTTAGCATTATCCCAAAAAAAAAAAACATTTAAGTCTAAAATGAGACATAATAAATAATATATTTAACGCTCTTTAACAATAACTTGAATCATTAACAAATGTCATTATTTTATCTTAAATTAAGAGCAAGCAAAGAGATTTGAAGCCAAATGAATTTACTGGAATTTGGTGCTGGCTTTCTTGTACAATCACTTTATGCCCTTCCTGTTCTTGGAATTGTTAAGGTTTTTAACTTTCACCCATATTTCTTCTTTCTTTCGTTTGTTCATTCTTTTACAATCTTCTTTCTTTAATTTTTCTGCATCTGAGTGATTATAATAAGGTTTTCACTATAGGTGTCAAAAGGGCCGGCCCGGCCCAGCCCGGTCCGGCCCGAGTCGGCCCACGGGCTTTTTAAACGGGCCGGGCCGGCCCTTTTACTAAAAGGGTAGGGCCGGGCCCGGGCCCTTTTATCATTGATAGGGCCCGGCCCGGCCCACGGCCCCCCGACAAAGGGGCCGGGCCGGGCCGGGCCAACCCGTGGGCTAGAGGGCCGGGCCCTTAGCCCACAGGGCCTAACGGGCCCACCGGGCCGGGCCCGGCCCTTTTTTTTTCTTTTTTTTTTAAAATAATTTTTTTAAAAATAATACATATAATATATACATATATAAAAATTAGTTTGTTTCTTTTTAAAATATTTTCTATCTTAATTCTTAAGTTTTAAATATTATTTCATTAATTTATATTCCTTATAATTTTTCTTGTGAATTGATATGAAAAATAATGTACATATAAAAAGGAGAATGTTTATTTATAATTCAAATATATAAAAAATTTAACTTAAAAATTTTAAATAAATTAATTGATGGTTATTATTTATATATATTGCGAAATTAAATTTTTTAATATTCAATATCAATAATTACTAAATAATAACAAAATTAAAAAAAAATGAATAAGGGCCTTACTGGCCCATAAGGGCCTCATGGGCCCGGCCCATAAGGACCCAACGGGCCATGGGCCGGGCCGGGCCATGGGCCCAATTTTTTTGGCCCAGCCCGGCCCCCATCCAAAGCCCGGCCCGTCACGGGCTGGGCCAGCCCGGCCCTTTTGACACCTCTAGTTTTCACTTTCTATCGAATGAGTATAAGAATTTTTTATTATTCCACATAAAGTTTTAACAGAAAATTTCTAGTCATTTTAGAGAGAAAAGACTAGATAGACGAGACGAATACCGTGATAATAGGCTTAAAGTATAGCTTGGACGGCGCCTGTGTGTGGGCACCAGGTGGTCGACGAAAAGCCGAAGAGAGGAAGCAAAGTTGAAGAAGGCGTAATGATATGATCCTTGCCAGCAAATCAAGCATGAGGATATATACATATATGGAAACAACAGAAAGCGACAACTACCTTAAAGATATTCCGTGCAGTAGGCTACTCACCTTGATAGGGTCGGAAAGGTCTATACGTAGCCTTATCATCATCATTATTTATTATTGTTTTTAGTTTCTTTAAAGGAATTATTTTCACAAATTAATTCTTATACTTCTAATTAGAAAGAAGCAATTTTACTATTGTCATTAACGCTGTTCTCAAGTGACAATTACACTTGTGAAGGGATTATGACCTCATTTTACATAAGTTTTTTTCATAAAATTATATAAGGGCATTTAGGTGCACAAGGTATTTGACTTTGCAAGCGTCATTTCTATAGTCAACCTCACCCTATTTGTAAAGAAGTTGTTTCGACAACTCAACTGTTCTTTTAATTACAAAGGCGCAATTTTACATTGCTACCAAAACTTGTTCTCTTTCCATAAAGTTATTGTGCTTCATTTTTCAATGGAACTTTTTATGAACTTTCTTCGTACTTAAACCAGTAAGTTACTTGAGGTGTGAAAACTACTAATTACTTGCTATACTGATAGGGACCTCAAGTTGAATTAGTCATCGACGGATAGGTACGTTTTGTGGATTGTTTCAACTCCCTGCTCTTCAAGTCACCAACTGAAAGATACCTTTGCCTAACAGTTAAACATAAGAGTTAAAAAGGAAAGGGCACTTGGCTAATATTGGTCTAATGTACAATCATTTGGCTTCAATGGGTAGTTGGAGAATAAATTCATGCCAAGAGGGGAAGATCAAGGGTAACCATGAAAGTCTTTGGCATACTCTGTTTCCTGTACTCTTGTCTATCCATCATAATTATCTGCCAAGCAGAAGATACAATAACTAAAACCCAGTTCCTTGCAGATGGTGAGACCATAGTGTCATCAAATGGAACCTTTGAATTGGGGTTCTTCAGTCCTGGAAATTCCAAGAAACGGTATGTCGGAATGTGGTACAAGGAAATGTCTACTACCGTGGTATGGGTTGCCAACAGAGAAACCCCACTTGCAGATACGTCTGGTGTCTTAAAGGTCATTGATCCAGGAATTCTAGTCCTTGTCAATGGTTCAAGTAGCATCCTATGGTCCACAAATGCATCAATATCCGCACAGAATCCAGTCGCTCAGCTTCTGGAATCAGGAAACCTGGTTGTGAAAGATGTTAATGGTAGCAATTCAGAGCAGATCCTCTGGCAGAGTTTTGACTATCCGGGTGACACCTTTTTGGCGGGGATGAAGGTTGGGAAGAACTGGGTGACTGGAAAAGAGTGGTATCTCTCATCCTGGAGGAGCACAGATGATCCAGCACCAGGTGATTATACCTATAGCCTGGATATCCATGGCTACCCACAAATTTTTTTGTACAAGGGTTCCACCAAGGTGTTCTGTTCGGGGCCTTGGAATGGAGTCCGGTTCAGTGGACCACGCTTAAGAACAAATTCAATTTACAAGTATGGGGTGGTATTTGAAGAGGATGAGATCTATTACAGATATGATCTCCTTGACAGCTCTGTTGTTTCAAGGTTTATCTTGGCTCCTAATGGCATTGGACAGCGCTGGACATGGGTTAATAAAACCATTGGTTGGGTTCTTTATCTGACAGTTCCAACAGATAACTGCGACGATTATGGACTATGTGGTCCATATGGTACCTGTAATGTTGACAAATCCCCTGTTTGTGGCTGTCTGAGTAAATTTGTTCCAAAAAACCCCAGAGATTGGAACATGACAGATTGGTCTGGTGGGTGTGTTCGGAGAACAGAACTGGATTGCAGCAAAGGAGATGGATTTGTGAAATATAATGGCCTCAAGGTGCCAGACGCAGCGAATTCTTGGGTTGATAAGAGCATGACACTTGAGCAATGCAGAGAGGTATGCTTGAAAAACTGTTCTTGTATGGCTTATTCAAATTTAGACATAAGAAATGGTGGAAGTGGCTGCTTGATTTGGTTTGGTGACCTGGTTAACTTCAGAGATTTTGGCGAAAATGGGTTTGATATATACGTAAGGATGTCTTCCTCTGACTTAGGTAAGATCTCATTTATAACACATAGATAGCAATTCTACATTATGACTGAAAATTGACACTCTTGTGAAGAAAGAGAAAAGAAAAAATAACCATTTTGTATTAATGGTAGTACCTTCCTATCAAATTAACCTTCTTTTTTGGGTTGAGTAATTGACCATTTTATTTTTATGGAGGTTCAACAGTTCATCAACTTGCCCACCATAGAAAGACAAGAGTGGTAATTGCAGTGAGCTTGGCAATATTTTTTGGGAGTCTACTTCTGGGTCTGGCCCTTATATATTATATCCTGCAAAAAAAGAAGCGAAATCCAAGCCAAGAAAGAGAAGGTAAGGCAAATGACTCATCCCATGTCTCAATAAAGAAGGTACAAAAACCAGAAGCAACCATGTCTGTTAACAATGTCTTATAATATGTAATGATGTTGGAAAAGCCTCATCTGAATCAACACCCCCCCGCCCCCAAGATCTCCCTTTTGCAGGACATTCGGTACACAGTTCTGGACAACGGTGTGATAGCAAAAGCCATAATGAAGATCTAGAGTTGGCATTGTTTGACTTGGCTACAATAACTCACTCTACTCACAACTTTTCACAGAATAACAAGCTTGGAGAGGGTGGATTTGGACCCGTTTACAAGGTATTATTGCAGTTAAATTTCTTCAGCATTTTGTTAGAATCCTTCTAGCGCATACCAACCAGCTTGCTGCTCTTTTAGACCTTCCAAAGAGACTAAATTACATTGGCACTGGCTCCTTAATACTACATGCTTTGCTGGTCATGTTGAATCATGAATACAATTGCCAGATTCGGGTATTTGCATTGGTTACCATCCTTGCATTGACTTAGGAGTCATCTGCATGCTGCCTTGAAGAAACGTGTGTTGCTGAAGCATTCATAACGGATTTCAAAGCTGACTCTTTCTAGTAGTCTGCTGGATGAAGAAACAAAATATAACAAGAACTGTGTTATATCTTCAGGGCATGCTGGAAGGGGGGCAAGAAATAGCTGTTAAGCGGCTGTCAGAGCATTCGAGGCAAGGGCTTGATGAGTTCAAGAATGAAGTCGTTTGCATCGCCAAACTTCAGCACCGAAATCTCGTGAAGCTTCTGGGATGCTGCATTCAAGGAGAAGAAAAGATGTTGATTTATGAATACATGCCCAACAAAAGCCTCGACTACTTCATTTTTGGTATGGCGCCCTCTTTAAGTTATAATACCATAGCAGAACTAGTGCACTATTCTACCAAAGTCCATTGGTGGCACAACGGACAGAAAATTGAATAACTTTAACTCTGCTAGCAAGCAATATTTCTTTCTGTTTCTATGTTTAATCTATCCTGTTCCATACTTATAAGAGAATGGGATCAATATGGTGTTCCTGTTCCAGAAAATTTATGACTTTTTCAGGAAGGAATAGACGAATAGTGTGAGATTCAAGCATTCAATCACCAGAAATTGACTAACTTAACAAAACTTGGCCAGATGAAACTCGAAGAACATTATTGGATTGGCCCAAGCGCTTTCACATTATAAATGGGATTGCCCGGGGGCTTCTTTACCTCCATCAAGACTCCAGACTAAGAATTATCCATAGAGATCTCAAAGCTAGCAATATTCTGCTAGATATTGACATGAACCCAAAAATATCAGACTTTGGAATGGCAAGAAGTTTTGGAGGAAATGAGACACAAGCAAATACAAAACGAGTGGTTGGAACATAGTAAGAAACTATATAACATGTTTCATCTGATCCTCATGCACACTCCTTTCTTGTCTAATTCCTCGTCTCGCTCTCTTGCAGTGGCTATATGTCTCCGGAATATGCAATAGATGGCCTGTTTTCAGTTAAATCAGATGTGTTCAGCTTTGGTGTTTTGGTGCTGGAGATAGTAAGCGGGAACAGAAACAGAGGTTTCTACCGTCCAGATCACGACCATAACCTTCTTGGTCATGTAAGTGACACCTCTACTGGTTCCTTTTTTTTCTTTTTTCTTTTTTTTGGGCAAAGTAAACAGGAGAAGTCAGAATTCCAAGAGACACCTCTGTCCAAAAGAACGGGCACAATTCCTCATTGCACCCATGAGGTCAGGCTCGGTGGAACCAATTTCTATTAATTAGCCCCTTCACCATTTAACTTGGATAAACTCATGGCAAATAATTAACTAAGAACCAAGGGCAGAGAGAGGTTGCTCAGAAAGGGACTCGAACTTGATACTCTTCCCATAGCACTTCAACTCTCGTGCTACTTAAACTACCACCCTAGTCGTAGTACCCTCCTACCTATTTGTTCAAAGTTAGTTCTGTTACTAGTGAAGTGAATCTTTCAGGCATGGAAACTTTACAAAGACGGCAGATCAATGGAACTGATGGATGAGTCTCCGGAAGATTCATGCCACTTATCAGAGGTGCTGCGATCAATCCATGTGGGTCTTTTGTGTGTGCAGCAAGGTCTAGAAGACAGGCCAAGCATGGCATCAGTGGTTCTGATGCTGGGTGGTGAAGGTGCACTGGCTGAGCCTAAGCAGCCTGGCTTTTTTACCGAAAGAAGCAGCAAGGTTGAAGCTGGTGCTTCATCAAGCGCAGGTGCCACAAATTCAGCCAATCAACTTACCATCACTCTGTTAGATGGTAGATAGCAAAGAATGCACAGAATTCATGTTGCCTTCTGTTTGTGGCTTGTTTTGCCTGTTGTAGAGCTCACATATGCTCAGTTTAATGTTATTCTTTTTGGCTAAATAGAGCAAGTAAAAAATTTTTGAGTTAAATTAATTGCAAATAATTCAGTCACCATTTGCTGTGTTAGAAAAGTTTATAGCATATATATATATATATATGTATGTATGTTTGAAATGCATACATATAAATATATATAATTTGTTGGGTGAGACATCCCTAATTTCATAACTCGTTCAATTTAAGATTTAGAATTTAAAAACAGATAAGAGTTAACTTCATTTTAACTACTCATACAAAATTCCTTGTGAAAAATATAAACATATATGGGGTTGTTGCATAAATTTGTGGCAAAGTACTCCTATTGCGTCTTAGGCTTTTTCTAAAAGGAAGTAATGGAACAAAATGATATGTAAAATATGTTTGTTTTGGAAAGCAATGAGAAAGTACTTCTTTTTTTATATATGGGAGCAATAAAAATGAATAAGATTGAAAGATTTTTAATAACGGTTAATAATACCAATAATCACTCAATTTTGCATTATGTTATTATTTGATCACTGAACTTTGAAATGTTATCTGTTAGTCACTAATATTTTAAAACTGTTACTGCTTAGTCATTGAACTTTAAAATATTACTTACTAGTCACTAATATTTTAAAATTATTTCTCATCCGTCACTCGTGAACTTAAAGTTCAGTGATTAACAAGTGACGGGTAAGAAACGATTTTATAATATTAATGAATAGCAGGTAATATTTTAAAGTTCAGTGACTAAGCAGTAATAATTTTAAAATATTAGTGACTAACAAGTAACATTTCAAAATTTAATGATCAAACAATAACAGAATGCAAAGTTGAATGATTATTGGTGTAATTAACCCTTTTTAATAGCAAATGATCATTATATTATTTTAGTGGAAAGATAAAATGTGAATAAATTAAAGACAAATTTAAATTATTAGAAGTTATTAAGATTAAATGTTATGAAGATAGATAAAATACAAAATGAGATGAGAATGGATGATCAAAAGGTGTTTTCACGTCCTTTCATTTTTTTGGCCACATAATAAACTCTTTTGTCTATTTATGTTCCATTCATTCACTGTTATGCAAACAAATAATTTTTGGGTAAGCATTTTCCCTTGGATTTTGTTTAATAGAGATTTAAGAATGAAATGAAATGTATTTTTTTTTTGTTTAAAAAATAAAAAATAATTCAAAAAATTTCTTCCTTTCTGAATAGCAAAAAAAATGAATAGAAAGATATTAGATATTAAATGAAAATATAAAATTAATTTTCCATCAACTCTTCCCCAATTTTTATTATCGAATCACGTAATTTGGAGTCGATGTTTAATAGTAATCATCTGAATAAAATAAAGAGTAGATTGCAAAGAACGCCCCTGAGCTTTGATGAAATTGCACAAAATCTCTCAACATTTAGCAAAAATTATCCTGTCTTAGTCTATCGTTATGTTGGATCTCGAAATGACAAATTTTCCCTTTTAATTTAAAAATAGTATTATGAGATTTTAAGTGCACAGTGAAATGACCAAATTAACCCTCTGCTTAATGTTATTTCTTCCTACATATTCCATACCATTACATACAACAAGCTTAATTCAAAAAATCAAATAAGGAAAGGAAGAAAAATTCAAGAAGATATAGGAGAAATAGAGATGCGGGCAAACATCAATGGTAAGAGAATCAAACAAGAATGATCGCCATCAACATTAAAAGAGAAGAAAATCGAGGACGACAAAAGATGTCTCTTGCTCTAACTTATTCACTTTGTATGTATATGTGTCTAGCTTTCATAAAAAATCATGTCTTTTATTTTTGGAGGCATGTCTCTTTCCCTCACTCATTCAGTCTCTCTCTTTATATGTTTTTCGTTTTCATCAAAATTCATCTCTCTCTCACACACACACACTTTTATGTATCTTCTTAATCAAAAGTGTGTTACAAACACTTGTACGGCAAAAGTCATTCTATAATATCTTCTTTATCAAAAGTGTGTTACAAACACTTGTACGGCAAATGTCATTCTTGAACATTTGTTGAATCCCCTACATTTGTCTCCCTCAAACCCTTTCCAAAAATAAGATACCTTTAATTTCAAAACGTTGATTGTTCAAAACTCTGTTGAAATTTTTTAAACAAAATCGTAATTTTCCAAAACCTCTTGATTTTGAAAAAATCTTAATTGAAACCATAATTGTTCAAAACCTCCTAATTTTCAAAAAGCTTTAATTGTTCCATTGAGGAATTGAATAATTGTTCAAAAGTTCTTGATTTTGAAAAAGGCCCAAGTGTTCAATTGCGACAATAATTTTTCAAAAAACCTAATTTTTCAAAACCTCTTGATTTAAAAAAAAAAAAAACTAATTCTTTAATTGAGAAGTTAAACAATTGTTTAAAAACCCAAGTAGTTCAAAACATTTGGAACCATAATTGTTCAAAATCTCATGATTTTCAAAAAGCCCTAATTGTTCGATTGAGAAATTAAATAATTGTTCAAAGCCCTAATTGATCAAAACCTCCTAATTTTCAAAAAGTCATAATTGTTCAATTGAGAAATTATGCAATTGTCCAAAAACCCTAGTTATTCAAAACCTCTTGATTTACAAAAAGCCCTAATTGCTCAATTGCAAAAATTGAACAATTGTTCAAAACCCCATTGATTTTCAAAACTCTTAGAATTTTCAAAACTCCTAGAAATTGAATGATTGGAATAAATAGAATATCTAGTTATCTTACTCTCAAATAATAAATTGCACATCAAATTTGAAACATACAATACTAAATTCAACTTTTAACCAAAAAATTTCATATCACCATGTCCTGTTGAATTCAATTTTAAACCAAAAAAATTCATATCACCATGTCATGTTGCCTTGCACATTGACCCATCTGCTACCATGATCCCAATATTCTTCTTACAAGATTTATAATCGATAAGCCCTATTATAGAACCCATCATGTGATAGGACACACCCATGTCCACAATCCAAGCATCATGTGTACTTTTATATAGTAATCTAAAACGTGGCCAAGGCAACCACCGTAATTAAGCCCTAGTTAGCACCCCTAGTGTCAAGCCCAATTAATCGGGCGCCTAACCGCCTGGGTTGGTAGCCGCCTACCAGCTTGGGTTGCACGCAACTTAGGCCAATATCTTTTGGTTAAGTTTCCCTTTCTCTTTCTCGTCATTATTGTCTCAGTCTCTCATTGATTTCCCTTTCTCTTATCGCCGACGTCGTTCACTTTTTCTTGTCATCGCTGTCGATCTCATCATTTCTGTCTCTTTCGTCATCGATCTCGTTGTTTCTCTCTTTAATCAGGTCATTCTCTCTCGCCGATTCTCGCTTTTCTTCCTCCAGTACGTATGACCATCTTCACCCTTACTCCTTGCTACTTGCTGTAGAAGCAAGAAAGAAGTCCTAACTCGTTGCTGCTTGTTGCTTGCCATCTTTCTCCTTGCTGCTTGCAGCAAATAGCTAGTTACAAAAATAATAATAATAATGTTCGATAGAATCAAAACTCAGTAAGTAGCAAGTTACAACAAAATGTTGTTGTTGCTTGTATCTTTCTTATTTGTGTATTTTAATTTAATGTTAATTACTCAATACTCAGGAAAAAGAAAGAAAAAAAAAAAAGGTCAAATGATGTCGAATGGGATTGGGAGTATAGGAACATTGTCCGAGGCCTCCTCAATTCTTAAAAGGCAGTTAAATGATATCGAATAAGAGTATGGAATGTTAATTGATCCGAAGAATATGAATAAAATCAAATGCAAGTTGTGTGGTAAAGTTATTTCTAGAGGTGTTTATAGAGTAAAAGAACACATTGGCCGCATTTCTAAAAATATTTTTGTATGTCTAAAATCTACTCCGAATGATCAAGCTAAATGCAAGAATGTTATTACCGAGGTAAAGAGTAAGAAAAAGAATAAGAAGCTAGAGGAAGATTTGATAAGATCCTATATTAATATCTTTGAAAGAGGGGAAGAGGATGATGAAAATGAATTGCAAGAGTTAGAGAGCAGAAAAACGCCCTGTACTCTTAGCTCTATAAATAAATTTGCAAGCTCCATTGGCCCTGAAACTTGTTTGAGTGCAGGAATAACACAAAGGCAACAAAATATCAGTGAAGCACTCTTTAAAGAGAGAACACAGTCTGTTCATGAATATTGTGCTAGATGGGTGTATAAAACTAGTATACCTTTCAATGCTATTGATAATAATAGCTTCAAATTATTTGTTTAGACAGTTGGTCAATTTGGGCTGGACTTCAAGCCTCTCAGTCAATACCAGTTGAGGAAATCGTTTATTAAAGGGAGAAGTTGACAGAACAAAAGAGTTACTAAAGAAGCATGAAGAAGAATAGGCACAAAATAGGTGCTCCATTACGACATATGCTTTGAGAGACAGAAAAAAAAAAAAAAGGAGCACCATGAACCTATATGTTAATTTTAATGCGAGTACTACTTTTCTTTTTTCCAGAGAGTATTAAGATGAAACATATATAAGTGAACTCATCTTTGAGTATGTGGACAAGTGCATTGAGCAAGTTGGGCCACAAAATGTCATCCAAGTAGTAACCGACAATGCTACTAACAATATGGGAGCAGTAAAATTGTTGAAGGTGAAGAGGCCAAATATCTTTTGGACCTCATGATGTCATTAATTTGATGCTTGAAATTATTGAAAAATTGCCGAGGTATAACAAAGTCATTGATCAGTTCAAAAGTTTTACAATCTTCATTTATACACACCATAAAACCTTGTCATTAATAAGGTCATTTACGAAAAAGAAAGATATAATGAGATCAGAAGTCACTAGATTTGCTTCTTCTTTCCTTACTCTACAGAATTTAATGGAGAAAAAAGCCCAAATGAGGACAGTGTTTACCAGCTCTAAATGGGAGGAGTGCAAATGGTCAAAGATTATTAAAAGGAAAGTAGCCTATGTTACTGTGATGAGCATTTCTTTTTGAAATGGTGTGACTATATGCCTTAAGGTTTTTATACCTTTGGTGAAGGTGTTTCGAATTGTTGATGCGGATAGAAAGCTTTTTATGAATTTTTTATGTGAAAAGATTAAATAGACAAAATAAGATATTAAGGAGGCCCTAGATAATCTTAAAAATAACTATCAACATGTTATGAAGATTATTGAAGCAAGGGTGAAAGATAGGCTAATTAGTCCACTACATTTTGTAACTTACCTTTTAAATGGGTTTTTTCAAGGATATGGATATATAACCTAATAATGAAGTAATGGATGAGTTTTTTAACTGTGTGAAGATGTTTTATAATGGTGAATTGCAAGGCCATGTTATAAATGTTGACTTGCCAAAATATACTCGTAAAGATGGAGCTTTTGAAAAATTATGGGCAGCTCAAGAGTGTGCGAAAATTGATGACAATTATAATCTAAGTATAAAATTCTTTTAATCCTTTCTATTGTGTATTAGTGTATAAATTTATTTACTTTATACTAATTTGACCTATGTAGTTATATGGTGGATGACTTATGAAAATCAAACTCCAAACTTGCAACGAATGGCGAGAAGAATTCTCTTGTTAATCACTAGTCCATCTGGTTGTGAAAGATATTAGAGCACTTTTGAAAGGGTTAGTGTATATTTTAAAACGTTTTTAGTATTTTAATTTCATTATCTCTATGAATTATATTTATTTAATATCAATTAGTTATCCTTATCAACTTATCATTTATATTGATATTACTTTTATTTTATTTATGTAGATATATACGAAGAAAAGAAATAGACTAGACGTGAATCAATTGAATAATCTAGTATCTGTCCAATTTAATGCGAAATTGATGAACAAGTAAAAAATGGAGAATGAAATGAATGTTGATGTGTTACTTGCTAGTGATGCTAGTAATGCACAATGATAGATCATTGATGGAGGAGATGATGAAGAAGTTGAGCCTAGTGCGAGGCTTTCTTAGGAAGTGGCTGGTGAAACATCCAGAGCAGACGAGATGCTTCAACCTCGAAGAAGTTCTATGGTGAGAAAGCTTCATAAAGATGATTTTTAATCAAAAGAAAATGAGCAAGAAATCAATTAATTTGATTTTGAGTCGGATGAAGATTGTGTGTTGGAAGAATATGAAAAGAGAGGAATAAGTCCAATTAGATAATTAGATTCTTCGGATATGGTTTATGTTGTATTATTAATGCTTCTACCTTCTTGAACCTAGACCTAATATAGCAGTTTGTTTTCTCAAACTTAATTTCATTATTTCACTTGTTTTTTCAACTTTAATTTACCTGAAAATAATATCAAATTACATCAAAAGATTTTTTTTTAAAAAAAAAAATATTTTTCCTAGGAGTCCTAGGCACTAGGCCCCAGCATGGTGCCTAATTAACGCCTAGCACGTTTTAGAACATTGCTTTTATAGGATAAAAATGAGGAGAAAAGTCTCGTGTTACCTTTTTGAGTTGTAAAGCAATCAAAACTTGATGAGATAGGCTCAGACTCTTTAGTAACATTTGGAAGATTCAGCAATTTCCAAAGAACTTCCATTTGTTCTGTTGTAAACAGTCGTTTGTTGTCTCTATTGTGTATGTAGCCTTATTGTTCATTCTTTGACTCCGTGGCTTCCTTTCTACTAGCTTACCATGGATATCCTAGCATGTATCCTTAGTGTGATAAGGCTTCTTACAATGCTCACACCTATCTATTTATTCTTACCGTTCGGATCCTTTGAAGTGTAATATCTTGCATCAAGCAATATAAAGGATCAGAATAACTTACCCTGATGAGCCTACATGAACTTTCCAGGGGGTCACACATCCTTGAACTTCCCCAACTCAAGCACACTTAACTCGGGACTTCTTTGCCAACATTCAGTCTAAAATGTATCTAGTTGGTGTTGTTTCCTTCCTTACTTACTTATCCTCGATATATATTACTCTTCTCTAGGCTGTTAGGGTATTACAGAAGTGTTCCCTCCATTACAGATCAATGCAGACCCTTAGGACGCAACATCTGTAGTAGTGTTCTAGGAGGTTGAGAAAATCACCTTTTTTTTTTCTACTCTCCACATGCTTACTTCAGCAAATACTTCCTTTAATGTAGAATGAGGTTTTGTCCCAAGAATACACACATGAACCTCATCAAGGTCTTTGTTTAAATCTTTAAAAAATCAAAGATTCGATCTTTCTCCAACATTTGGCTATACATAACTCCATCTTCGGAACATTTTCACATTACATTATGAAATGAATCTATCTCTTGCCACAACTCTGAGAGTATTAAAATATTCTATGACATATGTCGTTCCTTGGCAAGTGTTTCGAATAGCAAAATGAACCTCGAAACTCTCCAAGATGTTTTCAAGATTAGAGTGCATTTCCCTCACAGCATCCCAAATTTCTTTTGTCATTTTATAAAACAGGTACAGTTATCTGATTTTGGGCTCCATCGAATTGATCAACCATACCATTACAATAGAGTTCTCCACCTCCCAAGTGTTACAAATTGTCGAGTTTGCTTCAGGGATCGTCATTGTCCCTACCAGGTAACCCATCTAGCCTTTGCCCTTGATTACTAATAAAATAGATTGGTACCATTCTTGAAAGTTACTATCATTCAACCTATGTAATGTGATTTAGATTGAAGGATTTTCGAAGTGAGAGGGAATAAGAGATAATTAAGGGATTGAAACAATCAAAACCCTAGAGGATTCTGTTATAGAAGAATCTGGCGTCAAGTTCACCATCAGTTGGCTCTAATTGCTGATCAATTTTTTTATGCCAATGGAAATTCTAGCTCTGATACCAGGAAAAAAATGAAATAAGTTGAATACCAAGAAAGCTTACTTGATATTTTATTGAATATAAAATATATATACACAAGAAACCATCTAAACTATCTATTAAAAAATATAAATAGATTTGAATTAGAAAATTTAAATTGCTAGAGTTATCAAGCTGCCTTATCCCTTCTTTTAATCTTGAAATCGTTTTTTATCTCCTAACAACCTTATCACCTCATGCCTGTAACTTTTCTTATCTTTTGTTAAAAATATGTTAAGATTAGGAGCTCTTTACATAATACAATCAATACATCATACTGTCAATTCTCTCAACTCTTCACCCGAAATCAAACCAACAATAGAAATATACAAACTATAATACAAGAATAGAATTTAACAAAGAAAAAAAAATGATAAGATACAACCCAACCAACACAAGAGACACGCGATGTATCTTGGTTCAGACTGCAGAAACAGCCCTACATCCAACCACAAGTCTGAGAGCAATTCCACTAGAAATTCAGTGAAAATAGTTACAAGATTCCTATCCTCTATCACACGAGTACACTGCACACAGAGATTACAAAGAACTATCTTTCTCTCAAAGCCTTTCCTCTTTTTTTACAACAATATCACTCGCATTTAGAGACGAGAAATGATAGTTTGTTATGTCTGACTGCCTTGCCCTAAGCCTTCTATTTATGAAGGTTAGAAGGCAGTAATTACAAGACCTTTTATTTTAGCCTACACAAAGACTAAACTAACCCTTATAATAAAACACCTAAGCTAGCCTCTCCCTAACTCAGAATTTCCAGCCGCTTCCATACACTCGAGGGATCTTCTGTTCTCTTAATATTCTAGACAGATTTCTCAATGCAAAACCCAACAAATCTTTACCATTTTGCATGAGTAACTTCTAGAATCCAATTCCATCAATTGCTCTTCTATTGGATTTGCAAAACAAATTGATCATTTACAAATACAAATATGCAAGTCTCAAAGAATGATGTAACTTAAACATAGATACTGCTTTAGTGAACATATTCACAGCATTTTTCTCTCATGCTACCTTTATTAAATCTATTTCCTTCATTTCAAGTACTTCCTTGATAAAGTGATACCTAACATCAATGTATTTAGTTCTCTCATAGTGTGTTTGATGTTTAGCCAAGTGCATAGCCACTTTGGCTATCACACTTTAGCCTTAACATATTTTTCCAGGAGTTCACTTACTAAACCTCTCAACCATAAGCCTTCTTATACTCAGTCTCAGTGGTTGAGAAAGTCATTACCAATTGCAAATTAGTTTTCCAGCTTATGGTTGCTTTCCATAGCTTAAATACATACCCGATAGATGACATCTTTTTATCCAAATATGCTACATAGTCAACATTAATGAATCCTAGTATATTAGGCTCAACTTTTACACTAACTACACCATAAACTAAAGCCATGTTTATTGATTATTTAAGGTACCTAAATATCCACTTTATAGCAGCACAATGCTCCTTACCTGAATTAGCCATAAACTCGCTAGCAACACTCATAGCATGAGTTAAATTTGGCCTAATACACACCATACAATACATGAGATTACCTATAACACTAGAATAGGGTATCTTATTCATTTCTCTCATGCTCTTTTCATCACTAGATAATTGGTTGTGGGTTAGCTTAAAATGTTGTGCAAAGGGAACATTTACCTCCTTTGCATTATACATTTGAAATCTCTTAATCAATTTCTCTAGGTATGACTTTTGGGATAGTTGGATTAACCTCTCTTGTCTATTCCTTATTATTTCAATCCCTAAAATCTTCCTAACTTCCCCTAGCTCTTTCATCTCAAAAGCTGATTTTAATTGTAGCTTTAACCTATGAATTTTCTCATCTGATTAACTAGCAATCAATATGTCATCCACATAAAGAAGGAGATAGATAAAGATTTTAGATGAATTATGCTTAACATAAACACACAATCAAATGCACTTTTCTTGAAGCCTTGTTGATCATGAATATATCAAATTTTCTATACAGTACTGTCTAGGGAACTGCTTAAGTTTATATAAGGACTTATTTAGCAAGCATACTTGCTCTTTCTTACCCCTAACCTCAAATCCCTTAGGTTGATCTATTAGAATATCTTCTTCTAACTCACCATAAAAGAATGCAGTGGTCACATCCATCTGCTCTAGGCTTAAGTCTAAATAGGCAATCATAGTAAACAGGATTCTAATAGAGGTACATCTCACTACTGGTGAGAAAACCTCATTAAAATCCACCCCAATAACTTAGGTGAATCCCCTTGCTACAACCTAACTTTATATCTAAATTTTTGCTCCTTACCTACCTCCTCTTTAATTTTAAAGAGCCACTTACAGCCTAACACCCTTTTACCTAAGGGTCTATCAAACAAAACCCAAGTTTTATTCTTATTTAGAGATTCCATTTCAAATTTCATGGCATCAAACCATAACTTGAAATCCTTTGATCTCATAGCCTCTTCATATGAAAAAGGCTCATCTCCAACTATCTCTTATGCACTTAAGAGTGCATAGGAGACTAAATCAGAATACCCATACCTTATAGGAGGTCTAACCTCCCTCATTTACCTATCTCTTGCCACATTATACCTTTCTAAACTAGGGGAACTATCCGATCCTGAAGGTCCAGCACTACCTGAAGGCTAAAACCTCTCAGAACTTGAGGGATCATCACTGCCACTTTGCTAAAAGCTATCCAAGGTAGGGGAATCAAGATCAACACCATGTTGGTCCATGGATATAGGAAAATCAGCACTGTCAGTGTGTCGATCTACTGCCAAATCTATAGGATTATCCATGGCAGCATCATGGACTTCTTGATCCATTTCAACAACTTTGATTTTTCCTTTCCTATCATTTTGAAAATCTACCTTATCATCCTTTAAGAAATAATCCTCCCTGAAAGTCACATCCTTACTTACCAAAGACCTTGGCAATCTCTCTTCTAGGGCCTATAACTTATATCCCTTAACCCCGGTTGGATAACCTATAAATAGTAAAATAGACACATTTTGACTCTAGGCTCCAATTTCCCTTAACATGTGTATAATGTAGCCAAATACCCTTAGATGCTCTAAGCTTGGCTTATGGCCATTCCATACTTCATAGGGTATTTTAAACCCTATTGCAGTCAAATGTGACCTATTAATAACATAGACAATTGTTGTAACAACTTCTTCCCAAATAATTTACATAACCTAGTTTGGATTGACGTGCATCTCACTTTTTTACTAAAAGAGTCATATTCATTCTCTCATGTAGGCCATTTTGTTGCGTTACCCGAGACTGTTAAATGCCTAAGAATGTCATTTTCTTTACACATTTGGGCAAATTCTTCATTACATAACTCAACTCCATTATCTGTCCTAATGACCTTGATATGCATACCTTTTTTATTCTCTATTAAGATTTTTCATGTTTTTAATGCTTCAAAAGTTTCATCTTTTGATTTTATTACATATACCCAAACTATCTTAAGAAGTAATCTATAATTGACAAAAAAAACCTTACCCACCATGTGTTAAAGATTAACTAGAACCCCACAAATCTAAATGAATATATTCTAAAAGAGCTTTAGAAATGTCGTTTGCTTTCTTAGGGAATTTTATCTTAAAAGATTTACCAAAAATAAATATCTCACATTGGTCCAAATAGGTTACCTTGTTTGGACAATTCTTTAAGGCCTTGCTTACTTATGTGAGCCATCTTATAGTGCCATAATTTTGTTTGATCATAGGTTTTATTTTCACCTATAGTTGCCTCACCAATTAAAGTGGTTGCTTGCAGCACATATTTGTGAAAAGCAATTTTCATGCATATAAGGGTTTCCTTTGATACGCTTAATACTCCACCATGCCCTTTATAAGAATGACCACTCTTATCCAATTCTCCTAAAGATATTAGGTTCATTTTTAAATCTGGAACATACCTAACAAATTTTAAAGTCTTTATCAATCCATCATGAATCCTCAATTTTATGTTCCGTATCCCTTTTATAATACATTCATGGTTGTCCCTTAACATCACATTTCCACCACCTATACCTTTATAGTTTAGACACCATTCTTTATGAGATGTCATGTCAAAAGAACAACCTGAGTTTAAAACCGTGTATCCTTATCTTCTAGGCAATATGCAATCAATGCTTCTACACTATCATAGTCATTCACACAGGGAGGATGAAATTTCAAAATGGAAAATTCTATTCACAGCCGCGTTTTTGCTCTTCAAAGCCATAACTAAAATGAATTTAATAAATACTCTTCACAACCACTTTTATTACTCTTTTATGCAGTCATTTATATTTCAAAATTACCTTTTCCCACTCATTGCATACATCACAATGGCGGTGGCCGTTGGGTTCGGAGGAGGTGGCGGCCTCAGAATACTCTGGAGTTCGGATCGGCCACCGCCACCCCTAGCGCCTTCGAATTGTAGAGTATGGAGGCGTTGGGAGCCTCTGAACCGTGGAATTCGGAGGCAGCCTGTGTTTTCGAATTCCAGGGTTCGAAAGCGCTGGCTGCCTCCGAACCCTAAAGTTCAGAGGCATTGGGAGCCTCCGAACCATGGAATTCGAAGGTGGCCTGTGCTTCCAAACTCCAGAGTTCGAAAGCGTTGGCTACCTCCAAACTCTAGAGTTCAAAGACTCTCAATTTTCACTTTATATATAATATAATTATACATTTAAATATTACACATATATGATACATATTGCACATCATAATATATAATATTATGATACATAATATATATATATATATTATACATTACAATATTATACATAATATATATATTATCTCCGAACTCGGGAGTTCGAAAGCTCTCAATTTCCACTTATTATCATAATATATATAATATTGCACATTGCAATATCAATATATATAGAATATATATATATTATGATGATGATAATAATAATAATTATTAAGATTAAAAGTAATCGAGAGTCTAATATTTATTTAATAAGTTATTCTCGAACTTTTAATTAGATATGTCCTTGAGATAAGATGTAAGTGCATATAAATTATAAATAATTGATAATTTTATAATTAATATTTATATTTGTTGATAAAAATTTATTAAATCTATATTGCATGTCATGTTTATAATTGTTAGAGGAACAAATTTATCACTTTGCACTAACAAGTAATTCAAATGAATAATGACCTTTTTTTAAACTTGTGTATTTATATTTTAATTTTCCTACTTCTTTCTTTTTTGACGGTTTATATTTCTCACTGCATTCACAATAACAATTCAATTTTCTTTTTCAACTTTCTTAGTCCATCCATTCAGTGTTTCTCTAGCATCAAAGAGGAAGAAAATATTTAAATATATTTTTCTCTAATTAAAATAATAATTTTAAAAAAAATATTAAAAATCTATCATATCTCATTAGTAATAAATTGTTGAATAATATCAAATGATTGGTAAATTGCAAAATCAATTTTCTTGAGATATAAAAAAATAAATAAAATAAAACACCAATTAAAAATTCGAAAACCCAACTTCTCGAACCCTAGGATTCAGAAATACATGTGTTTCTTGAATTTTGGAATTTCAAAAATCCACTAATACATACAATATTTACATGTACACTAATTTGGAAAACCAGGATTCTCTGAAGTTTCCAACTTCCCATACCCTTACAAACACACTAATACATACAAGATTTAGATTTACTTGTGTGTGATATTTTTTTTGAATAGTTGTTATCTTTTTCGTCAAACTCTCCCCAATTCGTCGTCAACATTTGAATATAATAATCCATGGCTAACTTCGACTCGCTGATATTCTGAGAGAAAATGGTGAGTAATGATGGGTGTGAAACAAGAGGAATGAATGTCCTTGAGAAGAAAAAAAATTTCAATTTTCGATAGCGAGTATGAAATAATAAATAATTGCGACGGACGACGGGCAAGAGCAAATTACAGAGTTTGGCCGATAAAAGAACGTACGATGTCAAGTGGTTGCTTAATGTGGGTGGTTGAGCATTAAATACAAATGATAAAATTGAATTTTTGCTTGAGGCTATTTTAGGTATATTGAAAAGTAACGGCAGAGAATAAAATCGTGATTGCGAATAGAATTTTTCTTTTAGAATTTTTTTTTTCTTAAATTCTTTCTTTCTCTTAGGCAGAATTTCAAAATTTCCTAATATGACCTTCTTTGTGACTGTGATAACACTTAATTTGTTTCCTACCATTCTTAAGACTTGGACTTAGGGGACTTAAACTCTCTCTTTTCAGTCCTACTTTTAGCAGTTAGGACATCTCCCCCTAAACATTTCCCTTCTAATTTCTATTGCAACTCCTTAGAGTTCAATGCCTCGTAAACATCTTCTGAGGATAATTTTACCCTACCATGCTTTAATATATCAACAAAAATTTCATTTGTCCTTGGTAAAGAATGAAATAATACAAGGGCTTTATCTTTCTCATCATGGTTAATATCTATGTTTTCTAAGTCAAAACATAATTTATTAAACTCATCTATGTGATTTTACAATTTTTGCCCTCCTTGCAATTTAAATATAAAAAATTGTCTTTAAATACAACCTATTTTATAGAATTTTTATCATGTAAAGACTCCAATTTAGACTATAAAGCCTCGGGCCATTTCCATCCTTGAAACTTCCCTAAGAACTTTATCTCCTAAACTTAGAATTAGAGTATTATAGGCTTTTTTGTTGATTTCTTTCCTACACTCACTAGATCATTTTTCTGCTCTTCAATAGCATTCTCGAGCAATTTCTTTTCTACCTCTAAGGCTTCTTCTAATCTCAAGTTTCCCAACAACGCCCTTATCTTAATTTTTCATAGACCGAAATCATTTGAATCATCAAATTTTTCTATGTCATATCTAGCAGAAAAAGGTGCAAAAGCCATGACAAGAATTATGACTAGTGATTTCTAGAGTCCTTAGCAATTCTTAAAAAAGTTATTGACTTCGATACCAATGTTAAGATTAAGAGCTCTTTAAATAACTCAATCAATACTTCTTGCTGCCAATTCTCTCAACTCCTCGCCCAAAATCAAACCAACAATAGAAATATACAAACATTAATACAAGAACAAAATTTAACAAAGAAAAAAAAATGAAAAGATACAACCAAACCAACACAAGAGGTGCGCGATGTATCTTGGTTCAAGTTGGAGAAACAGCCCTACATCCAACAAGAAGTCCGAGAGCAATTCCACTAGAAATCTGGTGAAAACAGTTACAAGATCCCTATCTTCTATCACACAAGTACACTACACATAGAGATTACAAAGAACTTTTTTTCTCTCAAAGTCTTTCCTCTCTTTTTACAGCAATGTCACTCGCATTCATAGACGAGAAATGATAGTTTGTTATGTCCAATTGCTAAGCCTTCTATTTATAGAGGTTAGAATGTGGTAATTACAAGGCCTTTTATTTTAACCTACACAGAGATTAAACTAACCCTCTAACCCTTATAATAAAACACCTAAGCTAGTTTTTCCCTAACTTAGAATTTTCAGCCGCTTCCATACACTCGAGGGATCTTCTGTTCTCCTGACCTTCCAGATAGATTTCTCAATGCAAAACCCAACATCTCCTTTATCCACTAATTCTGAGCTATAAGGGAAAAAATTGAGATTTTATTTTAATCTTTCCAACAATATGTTACAATGGGTACCCCTATAATTCTTACAAGTGTGCACAAAGTACCCCTATAGTTGTATAAAATATGCATGGAGAGCCTCTCTAATTTGAGTATTTCAACAAAAGAGACCTCCACACAACTCATTGATTGTTTTCACAATTTTTCCATATTTCTCCTACTATTTTCCACTCAGTGTCCATACAAACACAACAAAAACATAATTAGATTAAATTTCTTACCTTTCTATCATTCATTTTCAACAAAAATCACTTGACTCAACCACAACTCCTGCTGTAAAGATTGCTTCAAGCCCTAAGCAAAAACTCCTTCTCGAATCAACTCATGGCACCTTCCAACACACTCCTTGGCGGTCAAATTTCCTGCACAAAAAGACGCTGTTTATAACAATTGTAAGAAGTTTACAAATAGTTTGAAGTTTTACTCCTGGACATTTGTAACACAGAGGGGTACTTTGGTCACTTAGCATAAGGATAAAATGGACATTTGCAACGCAAAACAATATTTTGGGCAACTGAAAAAATGTTATGCTAACAACAGTAGGAAACATTAAAGTTTCTGGACAGCTACTTAACGGCAAAGGGGTATTTGAAATGTAGAAGTAAAACTCAAGAATAGTCTGTACTATTTCTCAAATCTCATGGGTACTTTTTATAATTTTACTATACCTCAAGATACCACGTCGAGTTTTTCCTAAAATAAAACCCATTCGCAAAATTTGGAACCCAAGAATGCCCATTCAAATTACTCCACAAGTTAGCAAGATTCACTATTGGTACAAAGTCAAGCCCACAGGAACCATAGTTATTAGATCCAAGAAAAGCTTTTAGGAAATCAAGAAGCTGTTTCTGCATTATCTATAGCAACCCATTCACAGATAAGCCAACTGATAATAACAACTACAAATTCATTTACACTCTTATATGCACTACTTGACCCGAATAAATATAAGCGCACCATAAATTTCATGCAAGTGCTAATATTAGAATAATTGGGAAACATAAAATACCTACTATGATTTCACAAATAAATATAAGTGCACCATCACTATGGTAACCAAGTATGAAACCACAAGCAATGTCCACGTATTGACTCAACCACCAATTATCTTCTAATAGGAAATGTAGATCTCAAAGCTTTTCAGCAACCTAAGCATGTGCCCAGGAAATCTTCTATGCATGGTTGCCTTAGAATTCCTGGAGATACCTATGTGACCAGGACACAACCAAAACTCATGCCCAATGTTGAGGAGAGTTCATTAGTAAAACAAATTGCATAAAACACAAAGGTTTGGGTAAGCCCTGCCAAAGGCAAGCCAAGGCAAATGCCAAACATTTCTAAATTAAGATAAAATCAAGAAATTTGGGATTTGTGACTTATAGTAACAGCAATTCAAGAAGTGTGCATGTGCCAATAAACCAACTTGATGAGGAAATGTTACTCTTGTTTCTGTTCTACTAGGAATGGATTCTAATTTAAAAGGCTTATCTGCAGAATAGTTCGAACCTATTCAGATTGAGCCAAAGAACCAAATCCTACAAAAGATAAATTAATGTTCCGTAGAAAATGGACCGCACCCTAGGGGAAGACAATATTAATCCAGCATTAACATCAATGAGCAGCTAATGTGTTGCCCGTCACCTATTTTAGTGTTCTTGCTTTGCCTTTCACTCCTATCCTCCACGCATCCATGATTCAAACCCATAATTCATGAGTGCTATGTAAATTATGAAATCACATTTTCCAGTCTAATTACTCTTTCCCCGGTCTTCCACACGCCAAAAATTCACCCATTCTTCACAAGTGCAATGTTTTTTAAGCAATTTGTATTGCATTTAGTTCACAAAAGCACATAACTGTTTCCCATTTATTAATAAATTAATAGTTAATTTACAGGGGAAAAAATAATAAATTAATAGTTAGTGCAACTCATGCCAATTAAGCAAGCTTCAACAAAGCAAAAAGGTAACGATCATGATGTTCATCAACACATGAGAACGCCTGGCCAGTACAAATCAAGGAACAATGCAACTTAAGGCATCCTAAAAACCATATTTCAGACTAAGCACAATCTTGATGTTACAATCCATAAACATCATAGATAAACTAAAGCAACACTCCACCATCCATGTACTGAACCTGAAGCAAAAATCAAAGAGGCAACAAAATGTTGTGGCAGGACTGTAGATGACGCACTGGAGACTAAAATCAAAGCCTCATACTAATTTAATATCCTATTGGAGTACATATTGCCAGCGGGCTATATATATATATTGTGACCAGAATACTTTGGCAAAACTAAAGTGATAGAATTTCAATCATGCTAAACAGAATGAAACAATTCCTTCCACATACAATTGGAAGAAACTTTAAGGTTAAAATCCAATCAAGTCTCTAAGCAAGAACTGTTGCCCACAGCTACAAATATAATCACAGTAATTGAAATATCAAATGCCTAAAGTCAGAAGATAACTGCCCCTTCTTGAGAGCAATGGCTTGAAACATTTCTATCACAAACACAACCATCTAATGGTGATACCTCCAGGCCTCCAACATTATCTCATGACCTTGAAGAATTCACTGCATCCAAAAACAACTTTGTCTGCTCCGAGAGCAAGTCCAACCGTTTCAGGAATAAAGCAGCTGCATCAGCTTGCAATCTCTTCCACTTTTCTTCCAACTCCTTGGCCTTCACATCCCCAATAATGCTCATGTTTTCCTTTATAAAATTCCTTCCAGCCTCTGACAATGATAAATGACATTTTTCCATCTCCAATGATGCTCCCAACATTGGATACATAGACCAAAAGTCCCTTTGATCAAGTTCTATGTCCTTTTCTTCGCCCTTCAATCCCTCTTGCACGGGAACATCGAGAGCAAAGTCCTTGGCAATAAGCGCCCCATCATTATTTTTGACACTCGTTTTTGCTCTTTTACTGCTACTCTTAGCGCCATCATCAACCGCATTACTGCCTCCATCACCCCAAATCTTCTTCGAGAGCTCAAAGGCCTTATGTTCGTGAAGCTTGGAGAAAACAGGATCCTCCCCTTTCTGGCCCCTACCAGAATTAACCTGGTACTTCTTCTTTAGCCTCCTAATCTTATCCATCAACTGACTCTTCGAAACATCAACATGTAGCGATTTTTTGATGGATTCATGAAAAGCAGCCATATCCGAATGTATGTCACCTCCGGTCTTGGAGTATTCAATAATCCCCCTCAATATCGCTATCTCATCGTCCTCGCTCCACAACCGATTAATAGCACCAGTTTTCTTCTCCTCCACGGCTCTATCCTCCTCGTCGCCATTTGAAACCTTGCTTTTCTTCTGCGAGTCCTTCCCGTTCTGCCCGCTCTCCACCGTGCGTTTGGCCGAGCCTTTCTTGGGTTTAGTCAGCTCGTCCGTTTGATTGGAAACGATATGCTTCGATCCCGACGGGGGAGGTTTGTTGAACGGCTTCTTAGCGGGGGAATCTTCCATCGGCTTAGAGACAATCGGCTTGACAGTGAAATCTGAAGCGCTTGGCGAGGGCTGAGTCTGCTCCGAATCGGACTCTTCCGAATCGGAATCTTCAGAGGGTGGCGATTTTGCACCGGCCTTTTGACCAGAAGACTTCTTGAACACTTGCTCCTCTTCTTCCTCTTCCTCATCTTCAGATTCCTCTTCTTCTACGTCAGATTGTGCGTTCGTTCTGTTTTCATCCTCACGGTGTTCTTCTTCACTGACCTCTTCTTCAGATTCCTCTTCTCCTTCGGATGACGAAGCAGAGGGAGGCTGTTCAATTGGCGGAGGCCGCTTCGGAGCCATGGATCGACCGAGTGAGAAAGGAGATTAAAACTCTACAGAGATTTAGGGTTTTGAACTGAAATGACGAAGAGCGGAGACTCACTTGATTAGGTAGGGTTCTGGAATATTTATATTCAGAAGTCACGAGCTATGCACATGATAAATTCTTATATATCAAACATAAAATTAGTTGAAATACCTATTTTGTTTTGTTGTATCAAATGTAACAATAAAATAAAATAATTATTAATAATTCACTGTAAAATTATTTTTTCCATATAAATATCACATAAGTTCAAATCATATTAATTATATTAGATAATAATTAAATAATAATAATAAATCTATCTTGTTTTTAAATAAAATATATTTATAATATTTAAATAAATTTATTGATTAATAAGTAATTCTTCCTTTTTTGAATTATTTAATTAATTAATAAAATTATATAAATATTAAAAATAAAATATAATAAATATAACTTATCTAAAAATAAAGTGTACTTATTAATATTTAAAATTAATATTACCCTTTACGACAAAGTAATTAAATGCTGAAGATAAGCTCCAAAAATTAATATTTGAATCCTATAGCTTTGGAATTATTCTCAACGGACCTTTGTCAAGTCATTTTTTATAGTTTATTAATTATCAGACATCACTTAAATTTGACTAATAATTAGACCTCATTTAAACGTGAGATAATTCAAATATTTTAAATTTATGATTTACAAATCTAGAACCTTGAATGGATAAGGATATTAGTCTAAATCCCTCTAGATTACAATATTGAGTGGATGTACCTTTTCTCGTGCTTTACTTTATTTATTTATTTATTTATTATCTTTCAAGTTTTTTTTATCTAAATTTAATTATTTTTTTACAAATGTTAGGCTTTTTAGTTTATACTTTCAATTTTTAACCTAAACTATTAATATAGTTGTTAATATTAAAATTTGTGACTTATTGAATAGATTGATTATAATAATGATTAAGTGTCTCAATATGTGTTTCTCGAGATCGCTCCAACGGTCAACAAGAAATAGCGACAATTTAAGTTCTCAAATTCGAATTCACTCTCTATACAACTACTATGAATCAAACTCAAAATTACTTCTCTTATCAAAAATTGTGAGGTTGAACGACGGGATGAGAACATCCCAAGTATCTCAATATATATGTTATCAATCAAAATACTTATTTTGGTAATAAAAATAGAAAGTTAGTTTGGGTTAGGTTAGGAATAAGCTCTTTAATGTCTAGGGTAAAGATTTGACTAAGTTGGAGTAATTTGAAAGAAATAAAAAAAGAAATTTAGGATTCAAATTATGCATATTCTATTTTATTAAAAGGTTGAAGTTGCCCTCGAAATATAGTTTGGATGGTAAAAGATAGATTATAATATATTAGTGTCATTTCAATGAATTACAAATTCGAACGTTAACTTCTTCTAGACATATTTTGTGTTTTGTTTTTTTTAAATAAAAAATATGAATATAAAAAAATTATGTAAGAGTAATAATTTTAAAAATAAATTAAAAGTCAATGGGCGGTGAATCCGTGATAGTGACCCTTGCTTTAAGGTCATGTTTATCACGTAACATCCATCATTATTGCAATACTCTTACATCATCACCCACAATGCAATTATTTGCCTGGAATATTGATTGGCTACCTAAACAATTATGCTATAGGTTCATAAATAAATATCCATAAATAATTAGTTACGTAGTGTAATCATACAAATTTCATTAGTTGTAAACCAACTATCAAACTTATTTGAATTTGTCTAACGTGCCTTTTGACCATATAATAATTCTTCATTATTAATCTATAATTTTTTTTTACTTTAATAATAAAATTAAAATTTAAACTCACAACTTTTGACTTACAAGACAAATTGTCTGGACCCCTCCTTCCACTAAAGTGGATTTACTTTTTATACTTTGTTTTTTTCATCTTTCAAGTTGCTTTCACCTAAACTTTATTCTTCTTTTAGAAAATTTAGGGTTTTTAGTTTATATATACTTGCACTTTTAACCTAAAATTGAAGATATAATATGTAGGACGCAATTAAATTAATTAATTTAGACAAACGAGAAAAAAATCAATAGTTGATGGCATTGTTGTTAAAATCCCAATTTTACGCATACGATTTTACGATTTTACGATTCGAAGACCCCCAAACGATTCAAATCCCATGTAAAATTCAATTTGGGATAAAATCCTATAAAATCTCGATTTTACATGTACGATTTTACGCTTCAGAGATCCCCAAACGATTTTACGATTCAAAGACCTCTATTGATTTAAGTTGTAATTTAGAGGATGCTTCCAACGTCTCAATGTCACATAGCATCTGACATTGGAACTTATGCAATGAATTGTTATATTTTGCCTCTAAATTAGAACTTGATTTAACATTGATTACATAAATTCCAATGTCACATAACATCTAACATTAATTGCATAAGTTCCAATTTACTTGATTTAAATTATAATTTTTACTTGATTTAACATTGATTGCATAAGTAAATCAAGACAAACAAGTAATTAATTAATGGACCACCCAACCCCAAATTGGGATATTACTTGATTTAATCAATGTTAAATCAAGAAAAAATTATAATCTAAATCTAATGGAAGACATTGGAAGCATCCTCTAAAGAATTTTAAGCTATATTTTACCTCTAAATTATCTATATTTTGCCTCTAAATTGCCTATACCAACCTGCTAGTTTTTTAGCTATATTTGGGAAGTATTATTTTTTGAATTATAATAAGGAATAATCAAGTTATTAAATAATATTAATTCATTTTCTACAAAATTATATTATTATAAACATATATTTACAAAAATTTAAGGGTATTTTTAATTATCTCTAAAATCTTACGATTTTACGATCCAATTTTATGGACCCTTTGTCGATCTCACTTAAAATCCCGATTTTAACAACCTTGGTTGATGGGCAATAATTTTCGTTTCTTGGAATATTTTTAAATTGAAAAAATTCATGTGAATTTATTATAATTAAGTAATTGTGCTTATAAATAATTACTCTATCTCAACAAAGGAATCAGTGAAGTTAAAAATATTCTAGTATTACATGAAAATAACTTTTAATTCAGTTATCCCTCGAAAGAGTTTTTTTTTTTTTCAAAACTTTAAACTATTTTAAACACATTCGATGATGCGTAAATTCAATCGCTAATATATTTATAGAAGAGGAAGGTACTTGATGGCAACAATCATAGGCCTTAAATAATTGGAATTAGAGAATTAGAAAAGAGAACATGTGAGATTATCAAGAATTTGATCGAGAAAGTCACTCTAATGCCTAAGTTAAACAAAGAGGAATAGAAGGGAGATGAAAGGGTTAAAGATAGCTTAAGATTAAAAGTGAGATGAATAATTACCCCGAAACAGATATTCTCTTTTATTTATGATAATGTAAAGTTAATTTTTAACTTAGTATTAGACCTTCTTGTTGAATATTATCTAAAAACAATTATCCTAGATGAATTTGATGGGATAAAGATTGTCCTCACGAATCATCTTCCTAATATTTAGTAGAAAAGATTTATCTCAAATTTATCAAATTTGACTAAATTGCTGATTTTTTTTTTTTTGTGAAATCCTTGTTGAATTAAGAATTCTATTCTTGAGCAAAATTGGTTTGCTCCAAGTCTATGAAAAACACTCCACTCAGGGCAAAAAGGCCCTTGTAAAGTATCAAGATCAAGGCTGAGTGAGGCCTAGTTAGTGGATTAAGGCCAAGAAAGGCTTAACTGATGGGTCAAGATCGAGTAAGACCTATTTAATAGACTAATTCTCAAATATCATCGACATCTAACACACTTATCTTTAATAAATGTTACTCTAACCTAATCATGATTAAATACTTAGATTCAAGAGAGGAGAAATAAGAGAAAAAATTGATCATGGAAAAGGGAAGGCCTGTTGTATGTACATATGAATGCTACTACATCAAGAACCATGAACTAAGTGCATTTGCCATAGAGAACAGGTAAAGGCATCACAAATAACTAGTACTCCTCCTCCTGCTAGATGACCATTTCCTATGCATTCCTCTTCCAACCCATGACAGATTCATGTGTGTCTATCTCTTTCAAGAACAAGTGATTTCCATCAACTACTTGAGTGATAGTACATAATCTACAAAAAATTTCAAGACACCTCAAAACTTCACATCTCTTCCTGCAGATCGATGCGATTCTCGCTGTCCTCTGCAGCCAAAACCTCGTAGCCAATTCAAACTGCATGGCACAATGAAGAAAGTTGAGAACATCGGCCGAAGAATGTTTAGTTATCAGAAATGGGATAATGGATTCTATCCAAAACAACAACTTTCCAAAAAAAGAATGATGCTGCCCAGCTTTTCTTTCAAGATTGATTGCCTTTATCTCCATTCATGATGCTCCAAAGGAAGGTGAAAATGCAATACAGCGTGAAAGAGAATACTTTTGTAATGAAATTCAATGAACATGGCTCCGCCTGACACATATCAAACCTTTATCCACTATGCGGCAGCGACTACATAAATTCTATCTTGTCAATCATCTTGTTCGATCAGATGAGCCTTGCGTTGGCTACCAATTTGAGTATTGACATCAGTTTTTTAGAAAAAAGATCTTAAAAGCGAAGGCACTATGTTTTGAGCCATAGAAACCGTCCATACCTGTATCAAATCATTGTTACGGGGATGGGCTTTCGTCATCTGAACTGGAATAATCCATCCTCCGATCCTTAATTGCTGGAAATAGCCGTTGGTGAACTTCAGGCAAACTTCGCTGAGATGCTGAAGGTGAAACAGGCAAACTTCGTTGAGATGCTGAAGGTGAAACTTCAGGCAAACTTCGCTGAGATGCTAAAGGTGAAACAGGCAAACTTCGTTGAGATGCTGAAGGTGAAACTTCAGGCAAACTTCGCTGAGAAGCTGAAGGTGAAGCAGGCATACTTCGTTGAGATGCAGAAGGTGAAACAGGCATACTTCGTTGAGATGCAGAAGGTGAATCGGGCAAACTTCGCAGAGATGCTGAAAGTGAAGCCGAAGAAGTCTCTTTTTTTGGAGCCTTCTTAGGCTGCTGCAAGAGTGCTAATTTTTTTACCTCCTTGCATTCCTTATCCAACATTATCAAGAAATCTCGGACGACTACGAATAACCTCAACCCTTCATCCTTCACTGCATTCCCATGGAAGTACTCTGTTGTCTGCTGCACCAGAGACATTATCCTCTTTTCTTCCGATATCATCCATCTAATTTCCGTTTCTGCATGCTTCACAAATTCTACTAGAGCATATTGGAACTTGCTATCTTCCTTTAAGTCATCCATCTCATTGTTTAGAAACTTCTGGGTTTTTAATAGCGACTGACCAAGTTTGGATACTGTTGATGTAAGGTTATCACCATCTATGATTGCAGCCTTTCTTACATTCGCCAGGTCATTGCTCAGCCCGGAAACTACCTCAAGACCAAGTTCACGAAAGTAGTCCGGTGATTCGAGAACAGAATCGTCAAGAAGATCCTCACTCTTGATACTAGACATGCTCTGGCTCTGTCTTGCTACACGAGCGGCTCTTATTCCTTCTGATTGAATAATCTCCTTAACAACGAAGTGCAGGAGTGTGGTCTTGCCATCTGTTCCTTTTACATCTGAAAGCTTCAAAAGTGTGTCGAGTTTGAATGCCTGAGCTCCACCACGGTAGGTACCGTTATTCAAGCGGTTTCCAGTTTTGAGAACTGCTTCTAGTAGTTTCAGAAATAGTCTGCTTTTTTTGAGCTCCGTGCAAGCTAACTGCAATTCAAGGTTGGCTACAGTTAAAAACCAAAATGATTGTCCTGCAATCATCAAAATACATCTATAATGTTTTGCAGAGGTACATCCATTGATGCCTGCACCTTTTGGGTCGTATCGTTGATTAGGGTGCCATAAAAATGTGAGCCATCCTCAAAAGGGGATGTTCTATTTCTCAAACTGAATTTTAACTTAAAAGTATGAGCACATATCGTTCAGAAATGTGATTTTAGTAACAACAGCAACAAGAAGAAATAGGGGGATGTGACAAGTAAAACCATAATATGAAAAAAGCAGTAATCTAAATGATTTGTGCATTCAAGGAGAGTGAAAATTGGAAGACAAGCTCATTGCTTACAGAATTGAATGAGGGGAGTACATGCAAAGATCAAATGTTTCACCTCTAATGTTCCAAAATACTGTTTAATGGGAGAGACCTCCTCCTGAAAAGAGCTCATGAACAACAATGCTTCCAGCCGTTTGAATGCAAATGGGATTTCAACCAAGACTTTTAGGAAACGTTCGGCAGGCCAGAGCTGAGAAAGGTCACCATTAAATAGCCTAAGCTTCAGTTCTTCTTCGCTTGTTGGTGCCATCCTTATCATGGTTTGGACGAGCTCAGAAGGAAGTTCATTACCTGATTAATTAAAATAGAAAAAGTAATTTGTTCATATAAGCCACTCAATAATTAAGAGAAATCCTAGAAAGCCAAACAATTCCAATGAGACGGATGTGAAAATATATATGGAATGATTGTATTAACAAACATAAACTCATACTAGACTTGATGCATGCATAAGTTAATTACATGTTAGTATAATTCCTTGAACAATGTATTTACCTTAATTTTCTAATCATATCATTTGATTGTATTATACTAAAACAAGTCATGTGAGAAGAAAACTAATTAAGGCTCCTATGACAAGAGTTGATGGAATATAAAATGTAGTTAGTAAAAGAGGAAGAGGAAGATAGGAAAAAAAAAACTTAGTGGGAGACACTTAGATTTGATAATAAGTGTATAGGACTTACAGGAGATATAAAAATAAATGGAAATCTAAAATCAGAGCTGATACCGAATACTGAGATGATTCTTGTTCTTGTTCTTGCTGTTTACACTAAAAGAATTCTATAAGTTCAAATTTACTCATTGACAGTTGATGTGCACAAGGGCCTAGACCCATTTACAAAACGTACAAAGGTTAAGCCCAAAAGCTAAGAATAAAGCATAAGGGATACAGAAATGAGAACGCTGCACAAAAGAGGCCCGAGAGACCCTCTCAATAGACTCTTGCCAAGGAGGAATAAAAGGCTTTGGAAGAGTCTGAAAGGTCTCCCAAATATGACTTTTTTAGGTAGGGACAATATGCTTGAGAGTATATTTTTCTATAATCTGGTAGAGACAATATTGACCCTTGTTACAAATCTAACTAGGAAAACTGAAACTTGGGGAGAACACAGCCACTAGCATTTCCTAATGATTAATTCATTCTCCATCCTTTCATTCTGTCTTCTATCAACACTGATAGGAAAAATAGTTTTCATTTGTGGGTTCCTTCCTGCAGTATGATCGTGCAAAACTTCATTCTTGACAGCAAGTCATAGTGTGATCAAGTGGGATACTGTTAGGCCTCCTTTGTGATCACACCGTGATTGGTTGTAACTATTTCAACTAGTTTGATTTGATGAGCAGAAGAAGAGAGAGATCACAAGGTAGTTACAGAAATAAGGTAAAACAAATATCATTAGTTGCGATGGAGGTTCTCTACTGCTCTATATGCTCAGGAATCCTAATCAAACTGCCAAAAAGGATAAAAACTCAGAGTGTTTTCTTCACATATATAAAGCCTTAGATTTAAAGTTTATCTCATGCTCAGGTGAGGGGCAAGAACATTTATTTTCTGTATGCCAATCGTATAATGTCTCATTCATATTGTCACATAGTATAGAGAGACAGATTGAAAGAGAGCCAGAAAGGGAGAGAGAACCACCTTCCTTGAGTGCATCACAAACTTCTTCTGTCGTCACATTTAATGCTTTTAGAAAAATTGCCAAATTGTGCGATTTCTTAGGATCTATAATCTGGATATATTGGGGAGTAGATTCAGATTCAGATGAATCTTTTCGACGCCCATTCTTGCTCTTTTCAGCAGGAGTATACCCAAATAGACTTTCCATCATCTCTTCATCAACTCTGTATGCCAAAGAGGGAAGAAGGAAGCTCAGAAATTTGCTGAAGATCATTGAGACAACTTATCCTCACAAATCAAAGTAAATGAAAAAAATCCGAGGCCTCACTGAAATGATCCTGCTTTAAGCTCATGCCAAACCATTGAGTGATCAGGGCTTGCAGCAACCTTTTCCCAGAAGAATGGCTTTAACTTGGCTTTTTGACTGTCTTCACGAGCCAGGTCATCGCCACCTGAAGAAGAATGGCGATGTGGTCCACGAGGTGAAGGTTTGGCCAATGGAACTGGGGGAGGGCGAACTGTTGGAGGGCGACCTGCTTTTGGCACTGGTGGTGGCGGAGGTCCGGGAGCAGGACGTTTAGGTGGTGGTGGAGGAGGAGGCCCCTTTGGTGCAGGAGGAGGTGGAGGTGCAGGTGCAGGTGCAGGTGGCGGTGGTGAAGGAGTTTTTCCAAGTGGTGGTGGTGGAGGCCTTCTTCCTGGAGGAAGTGGTAATGGTGCATTGATGGTTCCCGTTGCAGCTCTAGCAGCTTCAGATGATTGAGCGCTGACCAATGAAGAACCATGACCATCAATGGGTAAATCTTTAACAGCGGACGAAGGCTTGAAATCATCAGTACTTGGACGTCCTACACTAAGAGACTTCTGCGAATAACCTGGGAAATCGAAATTACTTACAACACTGAAATTACTAAATATGCAAATGAAAAATGATACTTTTACTAAATACCAGACATATTGCTTAAGGAAACGCTGAGAAGAGGCTTGTCATCTCTTTGTCCATCCATGGGGCTAACTTCATTGCTGTTGCCTTTGAGACAGCAACAAAAGGGAAATGCCACCGCAGATGCCAATACAGCAACAATTATATACATCCAGCTATTGCTCTTCTTTTGTTTCTTTGAGGAACGACGTGAAGGAGAACGTGGTTTTCCCGAAGGGCGTACAACTGTATGTGGGAGATGTGGGTGATTCAAGTATTTTCGGGATGACAACTCCCGAGTTTTGGCAGACAAATGTCGCATCGGAAGTGCATAGCCGACAGATGCAGGAGCACGAGGAAGCAATGTGGTTGAAGGGCCTCCTGGAGCAGGGGTTCCCACTATATGTTCATGTGACTCAATCAGGACATACCTTCTGAGAACACTAGACCTACAAAAATGCAACTCTAGGCAATTGTCTAACAAAGCCCTAGAGTTGGCTGCATTGCCAGATGTGCAAACTGAAAACGCTTTTCTTCTTAAGCAACCCAAGAGAGTTTGTTTCAGTTGAAGAGGCAGATCAATGATAGCTCTCTGTAGATTCCTTTCTGTCAACAATACTGTACCGGCATTTATCTTGTGCCAACTACCATTGGCCGCACGCAGAAGATAAAAGTCAAAATCTTGAACAATTTCTCTATGATCCTCCATTTCTTTCCTACAACGAATCCACACATGCTCTGCCTGCATGTGTGACACTTCATCAAACATAGTTAACATTCCCTCAATTTCACAACCAAGTAAAACTAACTACTAAGTTTTAAATATTATGTATATTATTCAAATTTCGAAAACATATTAAAATACATTAATCTTACATTTCCTACTTGATCATGAAGCTTGTTTAAAGCTTGTTCAATAATGAGCCAAGCCCGACCTACATTAAACTTTTAATAGATGAACTCAGAGCCTCAATCTTGAGCCAAGCACAACCGTCACAAAATTCTGAAAAAAAACGAGATACTTCTCTCTTTGAGCAGACTTTCAGGTAACCATTTCATTTTGCTTGTTAAACCATTTGGGCAAAAACCAATCAAAGGCATTGTTGCATTGCAAAAACCTATAACGATGAACCGTTTGAATTTCCCCAAAAACTCGACACACAATCATGCAAAGCAACACGTATGCATCATATAAAAAGAGAATAAACGATGAGAAATTAATCTCGGTACCTTGCCTTGCTTTAAATATTTCGGGTTCTGGTTGGCTTCGGAAGGCAATGCTAGCAACCCAAAAAGAAAAACCAAGAAAACAATCATCGGATGAACCTTTCTCGCGAACATTGCCGTTGCTTCCAGATTCACCGTTGCTTCCCCATTCAATTGTTCTCATTTCACCCAATACATGTAAATGAATAATATATAAAATAATCAACAAATATGCATATATGCGTAAACAAAGCTCACAATCCGTGAATATTTTTTGATTTTCCTTGTCCAGAGCCACCCAAATGCACAGCCAGCCCAGACCTAGAAGAAACCTTTTCAGCGTTCTACAATGAATTTTGAGATTCAATATGCCATAATCTAGGATACCAAAATGGTGAGAAATTGTATGGAATTTGAAACTTTCGGTTTGGCTGGATGGAGAAGTACCGGAATCGACCGAAATTTTCAAAATCGATTCTTTTGGGTTCTTTTGTCGGATTTTGTAGTCAGATTTTTGTTCGTCGGAGGTTCCATGATTTCCGGAGAGAGAGAGAGAGAGGGAGGGAGGAAATTGACGCGCAGAGAACAACCTGGAGAGTGACACGTCGAAATTTTTCATTTTCTAATTTCCATGGTCCTGACTGGTAGTACCCCGTTTGGATACTGCGAAAAGGAGGATAAAGAGAAGAATTACATGGAAGCAAACCAAGGATTAATACATATCAATAATAAGGTGCAAATATACTTTTTTGATAACAATGTTCCTGATTTTTTTCCTTTTGCCGCTAAGCATTGCTCAGTTGGTGACAAAAAAAGAAAAAATACAATACATTGACGGGAAACCCATTTTCAAGAGCGCACCACCTTTGAATACCAGCGGAATATGGTTCCACCTTCCATGGCAGATTGATCTTTCTTCACCATTTTGGCTTGGACAATTCGTCGAACATGTGGAAAGAATTACAATAGCGTAATTGCATAATTGCTCGTAACCGGGGATGTAGCTCAGATGGTAGAGCGCTCGCTTAGCATGCGAGAGGTACGGGGATCGATACCCCGCATCTCCATCCACACCCAGCCCCTGTTTTCCAGATTTTGATTTTTGTTTTTGTTTTTGAGAAATCAACAGTGAAAACAAAGACTCTCAATTGACTCAAATTTTAAAGAGGAAAAGACGATCAGAATTAGTTTACAATTTTGAAGAGTGAGGAACTGTTCTGAACCGACCATCAAATCATTGTTTAAGAAATTGGTTATTCTGATTTCTAGAAGATAGCTCTAATGGTAAAAAGACGAACAATATACCAATGTTATCAATGTAGTTCGGTAAGTCATGCTTTTGATTTTTTTCATAAAAATTAAAGGTTCAATTTGTAATTTATCTCTTATTACATAATCGAGAATACAAGCATAAAAAATTATGTAAATATGATCATTCCAAGAAATTGATTATTCTCTCATTAGCCTTCTATAATAGTATTATTATTATCCCTCTTGCCCTTTAAACTCAACTTATAATAATAAAGGATTACATGAGACTTTAAAAAAAATATTTTATCATTGACATAATTTCAAAATGACATAATAATACTAAAGACTTACATCTAACCTCTCTTCCTTTTATTCTTGAAACCTGTGAGAAAACCAAGCAAAAAAACCCAGCAAAGGATAGGCATAGCTCAAGTGGAGATCAAACTACTTGGATCAAAGCGTTTTTGTCTATGAATTTTGCTGACAAGTTATTTGTCATGCCAAAGTTGAAGGCTCTGATGATGAGTGACCATCAAGAGCTATATATCTAAATTTAAAATTTAATTTAGACGATTGTGATTATATTAAATTCTTTTAATTAGGAGTAGAGTTGATGTTACAAAAAATCATTAAGATGGCATACAATTCCTAATTAAGCATTTGGTGCATTCGTTGGGACAAGTCAAGTTCGATGACCTCTTAAAAGGATTAAATATAAGAATTATGTTATATGTATCGACAGAATGACAGATTCAATAATCAAATCAAACTTCATAAATCGGATTTCATCATTGATTATCAAGGTGTTGCGAATGAGAGAAGTCTAAGCTTACTTCATAAAGCCTCCTTGGGCTTCATCTAGAGGTAGCAGCAACGAGGTGAGGAAATGGTGTAACGACAGTTGACGCGAGACGCTGTGGCGAGGTGACGACAAGATGCAGTGGCGATCACGAGAGGCGACGACAAGATGCAATGGCGATCATGAGAGGCAACGACAAGATGCAGCAGTAGTCGCGCGAGGCGCTGTAATGGAGCGAAGAGAGAATGCATCGACGGTCAGCGATGCGAATACGATAATGAGGCGAGACTTGCTAGAGACGGCCATGGCAGAGAAAAAAGAAGGCAACGAAGGGCAAGGGTGATAAATCTATAAATTAGATGAGATTATTTTAATTATTTGAGGCCTACATTTATCCTTTCTATAATTCAATTGTTTGTAGAAATAGCAATTTTCTAAATTCAATTGTTTGTGCATGTGAAGCTCCGACTCCCCTCTGTTTGAGTTGAGTTGAAGCTGTGAAGAACCCAGCTTTGGCACTCCCCTTCAACTCATGAATGGCATTCTCTCTTCCAACTTCCTTAAAAACCCAAACAAAACCCACTTCAACAATCTCTCATTTCTTCTTCTTCACCCTAATCCATCCAACACAATCCCCGTAACCCAGTTCACAAATTGCGCCATCAACCGACCACCACTGACCTCTTTACAATGCGGAGCCCTCTTGCAGTCACTCACCAACACCAAATCCCTCCGAAGTGGTCAACAGCTCCATGGCCACACGATTTCTTGCGGTACCCTTCGAAACAACACCTATCTCAGCACCAAGCTGGCCGCCTTCTACGCTATCTGCGGCCGCATGGAGGAAGCCCAGGTAATTTTCGACCAAATTGTGTTGAAGAATGTGTTCCTGTGGAATTCCATGATTAGGGGCTATGTTACCAGTGGGTGTGCCATGAAATCACTTGTTTTGTTCCGTGAAATGATGAGTTTCGGCCAAAGGCCGGATAATTTTACGTACCCGTTTGTTTTGAAGGCTTGTGGTGATCTGAGTTTTGTTGAAATTGGAAGGAGAGTTCACTGCGAAGTGGTTGTTTGTGGGTTAGAGTCAGATGTATATGTGGGTAATTCTCTTCTTGCCATGTACTCGAAGTTTGGGGAAATTGGTATGGCGAAGAAGGTGTTTGATAGAATGCCTGAGAGAGACTTGACTTCTTGGAATACAATGATGTCAGGTTATGTGAAGAATGGTGACCCAAGGGAGGCTCTTTTATTGTTTAAAATAATGGGGGGAGCTGGGTTAGTTGCAGATGGCAACACTTTGCTCGGTTTACTCTCCGCCTGCTCTGACTTAGCATCATTGGAGCCGGGCCAAGCGATCCATGCTTATGTTCTACGTAGTAATTTAGCACAATATAATGGTTTTCTAATGAACTCGCTTATTGATATGTATTGTAGTTGTAACTCAATGGTGGCAGCTAGGCAAGTTTTTGAGGAAGCAGCACGGAAAGATACCGTGTCATGGAATTCGCTGATTTCAGGTTATTCAAGAAATGGGGATGCTTTTGAAAGCCTGAGGCTGTTTTGCAGGATGGTTTTGGAGGGTGTAGGCCCTGACCAAGTGACTGTTGTGGGCGTTCTTGGAGCTTGTGTTGAAATTACAGCCTTGCAATTTGGCATGTCTGCTCATTCATATATTACAAAGCAAGGGTTTGGCACTAATGCTATGGTGGGAACAGCCCTTATGGACACGTATTCTAAGTGTGGAAGTTTATTGTCTTCACACCATGTTTTTGACGAGATACCTGACAAAAATTTGGTTTCTTGGAGTACCTTGATTGCAGGATATGGACTTCACGGGAAGGGAAGGGAAGCTCTCTCCATTTTCCGTGATATGATACTTAATGGTATTACTCCAGATGAGGGTGTTTTCACTTCTGTTTTGGCAGCATGTAGCCATGCAGGATTAGTCATTGAAGGCAAAGAAATATTTGATATTATGAAAATGAAGTACAACATGCAGCCTGGACTGGCTCACTATTCCTGCTTGGTAGATCTTCTTGGCAGAGCAGGACATTTAGATGAAGCTTATGAAGTTATCCAGACAATGGAAATTAAACCCACCAGTGATGTCTGGGCTGCTCTTCTTTCCGGCTGTCGGCTCCATCGAAATGTAGAGTTTGCTGAGCTTTCAGCACATAGAGTGTTTGAGATGAACCCGGAAGGCGTGGGTAACTACATATGCCTGTCAAATTTATTTGCTGCTGAGAAAAGATGGGATGATGTGGAGAGGGTGAGAGGCTTGGTAAGAGAGAAAGGGCTGAAGAAACGGCCAGGCTTCAGCTTAATAGAGTTGGATAAGGTTGTTCATAGGTTCTTAGTTGGGGATAAGTCTCACCAACAGAAAGACGAAATATATGCCAAGTTAAAAGAGTTGAGGCAGCGGCTCAAGGAGGCTGGGTATAAGCCTGACACAAGTTCAGTATTATATAATCTTGAAGAGGAAATAAAGGAAAATATGCTTTGGGATCATAGTGAGAGATTGGCTATTGCATTTGCTCTAATTAATACTGGTCCTGGAACCATTATTAGGATCACCAAGAACCTTCGAGTTTGTGGGGATTGCCATACAGTGTCTAAACTCATTTCTAAGTTTATGTGCAGGGAGATTATTATGCGTGACATCCGGAGGTTCCACCATTTTAGAGATGGATATTGCTCCTGCGGTGATTATTGGTGAGTCGGTGACTATGTACTTGATGCAGATTTTGTGTACAGTTGATCTAGAAGTGGGAATAGGAATACAGATTCTTTTGTTCAAAAAGTCAATATCTTTCTTTTGAAGTTTGCTGCAGAAAGTCGTTGGATTAGCATATTTGGAAACTTTACTCGCAAAGTGGGGACTTGATTCTTTGAAAAATTGAATTACTCTATCCACTGTGTCTGACGGCTAGCCTTGATAGCAATGTTAAGATTGTTCCTTGCTTAAAACGTCACGTGCTTGAGTTGTGGAAACTGCCGGAATATAGTTAGTTACAAATTATCTTTCCGGGATCCTCGTAAAATAGGGAGGCGCATGCTACTCTCTTTTTATCAACTGTATCTGTGTTCTTATTTAAGCCCAGAGGTAATTCACCTAGCAAATCTGCCTACAAATCAGGCAAGTGCACGACCAACACTCTTGCCTGTTCATTATCAAATTGGAATTGGCTCCATTGACTCAGTTGCTTTTAGGGGATTGTCATTTGGAATCTTGGTTATGATCCCTTGAAGGGGTATACTAGATGGTTACACTTTATTGGGACTGAATGTTAGTCCTGAGGGGAAATGAAGTGAAGAAGAAGCTTTTTATGGCTTTTCCCGTCAGAGCACCATCTTATTGAAGTTCAGTTACCAGATCAACATGCATTCTTCCCACAAGCTTTCTGAATACCCTGAAATTCTCCCTCTCCATTGCAATCGATAACAGATAAAATAAGGTATGTACCAATTCATCCTCAATTTTGGCGGGTCATCTCTGTTTACACCATATGACTTGGCATGTAAAAGAACCTGGTTTTTGGATTATCATATCTCTGGAGAAAATATTGAATGCCTTTTGATCACTTTTCATCTTGTTGGTGTGGTATGACAATTCAATCACATGTTGTCATGCATTAAGTTCATTAATACATGATAGTTGGTAGTGTTTTTATAAATTTAAAAATTATCTCTAGACTCCCACAATTTTTCTCCTGTTGGCCTTGCAGAATTGAAGCTGATCTGCTGTTTCTGCCCTTGGATTTGGGAGGATGAGTGGCGATCAGGTAAACAAGTGGGGGAGGGGAGGGGAAAAAGATAATTTGAAGTACCCAGAGAGAGAGAGAGAGAGAGAGAGCTGCTGGGAGACATGGCAGGCTGGCATGGCAGAGCAGAGTGGCTCGATTCCCCATTTATCCCCAACCTTTTTAGTCATCTATCTTGTAATCTCTCTAACTGTATCATTTAATTTCCCCCACCATCCACATTCATTTCGTACACCCCCAACTATGCTTTTCCCAAAATGCCCTTCTTTTTCTTTTAACTTTTTCAACGTACACGTACTAAATTTGTCAAACACTTTTAACATTGCATATTAAATAAAAATATAAAAATATAAATGAATTTGTACTTTGGGATATACGGAATGAGTTTAAATGGGATAATAATATGTTGCTGTATCTCCTTCTTTTATGCCTCACTCAACATTTTAAGTATCATGTATCGTTATCAACTAATTTATATAAACATTTAAAATTAATTTATTTTACGTTCTCATTTTTAGATTTTAGATTATTATTAAAATGTAAAAAGAAAACAATGCATGAAAAAACATTACCATAAAGTATCATAGGTGTAAATTTGGCAATGGGAATGGAATGATTGAGTGAGAAAATCTAAAGATTAAAAGAGCATTTATTTTAGACAAAACCCTTAATCTAAATACAAAAGCAAGACCGTATGTGAATGACAAATAAAATTATTTAAAATTATATTTTAATAGTCACTCCAAAACAATTTATCCATACAAAGTTTTTACGTGATTTAATGTAACGTAAAAATATTTTTTATATTTTAAAAATAATAATAACTTATCATATTGTTACATAAATGAATAAAATGATTATTTTATCTTTTATTTCTCTCTTTGTTCTCATTTAAATTTAGAACACAAAAATAATAAAAAAAAAACAATTAGAGGTCACAAGCCATTGACCCAACTAATAGGTTCAAACCCCTTTATCTCTAGGTTCAATTGTCAACCTAGAAGGTCATTTGGGTTCGATTAAAATTTTATATCTAAGTTGAATTGAATTCTAGTAGGGTTTAATCATCAAAAATTGAGAGAGAAGAAAAAAAGTTACCTCATGCTTGATGAGAGCAAGATAGTTGGTGGAAATTGTTACACAAAAGGTGGCTAGAGTAAAATGCGATTGGGTTGTGAAAAGACCTTTTCAGCAATAATAATGGTAGTGACTATTCATTGGAAAAAAAATAATTTTGAGATAAAAGGCGCTAAAAAAGAGAAGGGGACAAAAAAAAAATGATAATAAAATAAGAAACGCTAGAAAACAATAACTCTTCATAGTAGTAGCAACTATTCAATTACTAAAAAAAATTGAATAGAGAAATTTGGAATGACTGTCCTTACGTAATTTTCGGTACTCATGCCCTTAATTATGTTAGAAAAAATAAATTACAGATTAAGTATTTGCCCTTCTAATCCTTTGTTCCAAATTTGGGATAAAACTTGCCCCAAAGTTGGGGTAAGAATAAAATTCTCCAACCCTAGGGTAAATGAATAGTATTTTCTTTTTATTTTTTTATTTTTGTTATTATAAATATTTATTTTATTTATAAATTTACTTAATTACATATTATATTTTGATGACGTCGGAGGATTCAAAAGTGATCTATCAAATTATTAAATAATTATCTTTATTTATGTAATATTTAAAATTTTAAAACTTTAGTATTCAAAATTTATGATTTTGTAGTGTTGATTCGATTCATTTTTAATTATTATATATGTCTTTTTTATTTAATAATTTTTAATTTAGTGCATTTAATAACTACTATTTATTAATTGATTATAATTTATTAATATTATTTAAATAATAATAAATAAATAAATAGATGTAAAATATATAAAAAATGATACCAAATAAATTAAAATTTGTTATACTTAAAATAGAAGGGTAAAATTAGAATAAATACATTACCCCAAATTTGGGGTAAGTGAATAATACTACCCCAAATTTAGGGTAATACTATCCACCACTCCAAATTTTGGGTGGAATTTGAGGGTTAAGGGGCATTTCATTCTAAATTTAAGGTTTTACCCATAATTTGAGCTGAATTGGAGATGGTTTAAAAATATTTTAATAATTTAAAATTATTTAATTGAAATTAAATAAAAAATTATATCACAACATTAACTCTTAAGAATATTTATTGTATTTTTAAAAATATTAAAAAATAATTCTTCCAATTACCTTATTTGTGCATTATACCTCAAGAATGCTGTGAAATTTTTCTAGAAGAATATTATTAAGGAAAATTCTATCTGCAGCGAGCTTTTTACTCTTCACAGTAATAATTAAAATAAATTTAATAAATACTCTTCACACCTACTATTATTACTTGTTACAGTCACCTATATTCCAAAATTATCTTCATATATTTCATACATCACGTCGTTCCCTTTTCTACAGCCACTCGCCGCTGTCCCCTTCTCTACAGCATTTGTTACTTCTCTACAACCCCCACTGGCTGTCGTCGCCTTTTCTATAGCCGCATCTCTTTGCTCTGCGTTTGTTGATAACACAAGTAATTTTTACATGTTTGAACTTGGAGGCTAGAAGGGGAGAGGTTCGATGGGCAAAGGTGGCGGCTGCCTGGGTTCAGATCGGTCACCGCCATTGAACTGGAGACAACATGGCCTTCAAACTAGGTTTGGAGGTGACCCGTGTCTCTGAAACCTAGATTTCAGAGGTGGCCTATGCCTCCGAACTCTAGGATTCTCCGAAACCTGAATTTCGGAAGATTGGGCCACTTCCGAAACCTAAGTTTCAGAAATGGCCCGTGACTCCGAACTCTGGAGTTCAGAGGTAGCCCATGCCTCCGAACCCTGGAGTTCGGAGGCGTTGGCTACCTCCGAACTCTGGAGTTCAGGGAGCTTGAAACTCCCTGAACCCCAGGGTTCGGGGGAATGATTGATGAAGCTCGGTGGCCATGGCCGCCGAGCTTCCTTCCTATATATATCTATATATATGTTTGTGTGCTTCCTTTTGTGTGCGTGTATATATATATATATATATGTTTGCTGTGTTAATGCATATATGTGTGTATTTTTTGTTGTATTAATATTTTTTTTGTTATATTATATATATTGGATATGATATTTTTTTTGTTATATTGTTTTCAATTTAGAAGGGATGGATGGCGGTTTTGAAAGGAATGGGTGACGGGTAATTGATTGAGAAAGAAAGTAAATATAAGGATAAAAATGAGTTTTCAAAATAGAATATTTTAAGTATATTAAAATATAACTGCGAAGAGTAAAATTCTCGCACTAAATAGAATTTTCCTATTATTAATAGGGGCAAAACGAGGGACAGAATGGGCAATGAAATAAGCAAGTACAGAGTAGAGGCAGAGTGAAGAACAGCCGAAGGGAAAACCTTATTTGTGCAGGCAGAGAGATAGGGAGAGAGAGAGAGAGAGACAGAGAGCAGAGGAGAAGCAATTTGACTATTAATTGGCTTCACGTGCCAAAGTTTTTCTCTCATTTTCTAGCCAACCAAACATCCCCAAAACCAACAACCGAGCCCAAAAAGCAGCAGAGTACCACTTCTTCGTCGTCTTCACTCCAAACACCATGAAAAGAAGGAAAAAGATAGAATATCTCAAACCCCACCAAACCCATCTCTGAAACCCCCTCTGCTTCTTCCAATTTAGCCCCCCACCGCCACATCCACTTCTCTGACATCAACCAGAACGAAAACGAAGAAGAAGGCAAAATGCAAATGTGTTATGTGGGCAAAGCAACCAAGATCTTCATCTTTATCGTCACAGTCCTGGTGGTTACTGGCCTCGTTCTTGGATTCGGCATCCTCCGCCGCCGCAGTCACAAGAACCACGATTGCTCCGGCGACTCCTGCCTCGAGTCTCCGGAGGTTTTCCCCGCCGCCCCCACCCTCACCCCCAACCCCAACCCCAACCCCAATCCCATTCCCAACCCGCCTCCACCGCCGTATCCGCCCATCCCAAATCCCGGCTCATTCCCTCTTCCCCCTCCCCCGCCCGCAGTGGTTGGCAGCACGGCGCAGCCGCCGTCTTTCGCTCCGCCAAACCCAGTGGTGACTCCGGGTCCGATGCAGGCTCATTGATTTGACGGGTAGCTGGTGAAATGTTATTTTTGTCTCTGTAAGTTTTGGACTTTGGATCCCAATTTTCTCTTCTTCTTTGGGGGAATTTTGGAATAATTCTTTGATGGGTTTGTACAGAAATTTGGGTGTACTGTTGTTAGTTCATGATGCCTCTATCAATGGCTGATTTTCTTTCTTATTAACCGCCCCGCCTCGTTAATTTCCATGGCCGACCCGGAGTCAATTTGCTTGACCGGATTGTCTCCTCAAAAGACCAGAGCATTTTTGGGTGAACGTGCAATCAAATATTCAAATCCCTTGATCAGTCTGCTCCCTCTTTCTATTTTTTTCCCTTGATTTTCTCACGAAACAAACAGGTCTTGGAAACTGCAGGAGGATTCAAACACATATGCGCTATGTGCAGAGAAGTGGTAGTTCGTTGATACTTGATATCGAACATCCAATCTCACTCTCACCGTTCAACCAACCAACCCACCCTTCTGTATGGACCCATAATCATTGCAATGTGTATTCGTTTTCATTTTCACTGTATGCATTATTATTTTTGGAATGTATACCATATATTTTGAAGAAAGACACACAATCATTTTTATAAATGCCACTAAATATATTTGGCCAGGCCATAAAATTAAAATTGAGGTGTGTTTAACACGCGTCCTTGCCTGATTGGTCGTATCGTATTTGTTAACCCCAAGATAGAGAAATTGTATTGTATGCAAATGCTATAATTGCCTCCTTTATAACCAGTTTCAGAATTTACGCACATATTTATTATTTAATAAACGTAATAATGTTTAAAAAGGAGGCTCGAGGTATGGAATGGGTTGAACTTTTTGTTTTTTCAGGGTAACGGAGGATGGGATGGGATAAAGAGGATAAATTTTGATAGCAAGAGTTGAAATTTTTCGTCTTTTAAGAGCTTTTCACATATTGTCTCACCTAAATGGGAGGTTAATTACAATATATGATAGCGCATCAAGTAAGAGGCATAGTATATGATGTCTATAAGAAATCACCCTCGTAGGAAGATAAAATTCTCATATTATGGCTGACATGACTCGAACTTATATCTTTAAATATAATCTGCTACCTAAAATCTAACCGTGTTATGTTGGGGGCAAAGAAGGTAAATTTTGATGAGAAGAAGGGTGCGGTAAGATTTAATTAATTTTTATTAATTAATATTTAATATTTACTGAACTAATGAATAAGAGACACCTAATCAATTTTTTTTTGAATATTTGGCCATTTCATTGATGAAGAGATTGGGCCCTGTCATTATTATGGCCACTGAGAAGTGAAAGGTTGAGAATCCAATGCAATTGGTTGTCTTTGTAGAAGAAGAAGAAGAAGAAAAGTACCTTAATGACCAGACCACAGGCAGCTTTGGAGATTCCCGTAATCAGTTTGGTCAGCGTCTGAGGTTGATAATGATAATACCCAGATCCAAATATGATATTTATTAGGGATATAATTTATAGATAAAAAAAATAAATAGGTGTAACAATAAGAAATACAGTTAAAAAAAGAAACAAACAAAAAGGTCCGATGTAATTTACTGGAGATAACGGTGTAATTTGAAGGAGGTGGGCACTGCCACCCACCCACAAGTAAGTATATCATCATATAATTGCTCCCATGGGATTGCTATAATTCTTTTCTCTCTTGATTGGTAATGTAGAAACTATGTCAGTAGATATAGGAATATATTACTCTCGATGGCTGAACTAGATATTACATTTCTATTAATAGAAAATAAAAATACAATATAAGAAAGTCATAAAAGATATGTTATACACTATATAAAGAAATTAAAGATATAAAAACAAGAATACAAAATATTTAAATCTGAAAAACTTCTTTCTAAATGCTGGCGATATAATCTGTATTAATTTAGGAAGATTAGGCCAATAGATCATCATCCAATTCTCTCATAATTTCGTGAATCAATTAACACTCAATCTCAAACTAGTGAATGATATCTGTTCATTTATAGTTTACCTATAAACTCTTCAAACCTCTTGGTAGGAAGACCCTTTGTCAATAAATCAGCTAGTTGGTTTCTGAAATAACAAAGGATATGCAAATTTCTCCAACCTAACTTTTCTTTGATGGAATAGTGATTAATCTCAATATGTTTGGTGCAGTTGTATTGCACTGGATTATATACAATGTTCATAGTTGATTGATTATCACACACCAATTTTATTGGACCATGACTAGAGATTTGTAGATCATCTAACACAATTTTTAACCATAATAGTTCACATAAACCAAGAGCGATTGCCTGGAACTCAGCTTTTGCACTAGATCGAGCCCCTATATTCTGTTTTTTACTTCTTCAGAACACCAAGTTTCCTCATAAGAACACACAATAACCTGTAGTAGATCTTCTATCCACAAGAAAACCTCCATAATCAGCATATGTGTACCTTGTAACTTCAAATTCTTTTCCTGATTTGAACAAAATACAAAGCCTGGCATTGTCTTGAGATAATACAAGATTCTTCTCATTACTTGCATATGTTCTTTAGTTGAATTGTGCATAAATTAGCTTACCAAGTTGACAGCAAATGCAATATCAAGCTTGGTGTGGGATAAGTAGATTAATCGGCCCACTAACCTTTGATACCTCCCATTTTCAATTTTCCCAGCTTAAGATTTGGTTCTAATGGAGTACTAGCTGTCTTGCCATCTAACAATGCTGTTTCTTCAAATAAATCTATGGTATATTTTCTTTGGAAAGAAAAATACCATTCTTAGAGTAAGTAACTTTTATTCCCAATAACAAGGTTTTTTATATCAAAAACTTGGGCCAAATTCTCCTTTAGCTGATGTTGTTCATCAATATCATTTCCGGTGATAATAATATCATCTATATACACGAGTAAAGTTGTTAGATTGCCTTTCTTCAAATGCTTAATAAACAGAGTATGGTTTTCCTTGCTTTGCCAATACCCTATTTCCTTCGTAGCCTTTGAAAACTTATCAAATCAAGCCCTTGGGGATTGATTTAACCCATAAAGGGCACCATTCCCAAGTTTGATTTTTCTCCAAAACTCTCATTTCTTCCTGCATAGACGTGTACCCAATACCTAATTCTGATTTTGTAATGCCTCTTCTACTTGACTTAGGAATGGTTATGGAATTAAGGGAAGACAAGAAACTCTTGTGTTTAGATGAAATGCGATGATAGAAAATGAAATGGGCTATAAGATGTTGTGTGCAGCTTCTAACTCATTTTCTAACAGCAATGGGTAAGTCTAAGTCATTGTGCATAGGATCAGAATAAATAAAAGGCTGAGATAGTTCATGCCTAACCTTGGGACAGATGTTGGTCCTACTTGGCACATAAAATAGGCAGAACTTTCCTCTTATAAACATAAGGTGAATCCTTGAATTTAGTAGGAGATGATATCACTGGTTGTCCTGGAATTGGAGAACCAAGAGATGTTAATAACTGTCCCAATTCTCCTGAATCCGAGGACTCTTGGTATAGGAAGGGTAGAGGAAGTAGATTCTAATGAAGGTTGTGGCTAAGGCTCAAGGTGTGGCTAAAAATCCAAAAAGTCCTCCAAATTAGGCAGATCATGGTCACCATCTACAATCTCCCACTAGGGACCAAGAATAAAAGGCTTAAAAAAGGACTAAGTTTCCACAAAAGTCATATCTTTGGACACAAAGAATTTGCGAGTGGAAGGATGATAACACTTGTAGCTTTTTTGGGTAAGAGAGTAGCCAATAAAAACACACTTAAGAGCTCTAGGATCAAATTTGTCCATGTGATATTTAAAAGTATGAAGAAAAGACACACACCCAAACACTTTAAGAGAAAGAAATGAAGACCAAATTTTGGAAAGTGAGAAGAGAGACATTGAAAAGGACTGAGATGATTTAGCACTCTTAAAGGAACCCAATTGATTAAATATGCTACAGTCAGCAATGCTTCACCTCAAAAGGATTTAGGAACAGAATGCTGATGCAAAGCGAGCTTTAGTCACATTAAGAAGATGTCTCATCTTTTTCTCAACAACTCTATTTTGGTGTGGAGTATCCATACAGGAAGATTCATAGATAATCCCCTTCTACTAAAAAAACTGATTTAAGTGGTGATTAAAATAATTTCTTGCATTATTAGTTATAAACTTTTTAATAGAGATCCCATATTGAGTGAGGATCATCCTATGAAATAAAGGTAGGATGTCACTGATGCCTACCTTATACTTTACTAAGTACACCCAAGTTATTTGTGTGCAATTATCAACAAATGAGATAAACCATTTAGCCCCATAATAATTGGAAACTTTAGAAGACCCCCACACATCAGAGTGTACTAAGAAGAAATGAAATGATAAGAGTTTATTACTAACAACATAAGGCAACCGATGATGTTTAGATAATTCACACACATCACAATGGAAATTAGCAACATCTAAACCTTAAAACATATTAGGAAACATGGTATTTAATAAATAAAAAGGTGGATGTCCTAATCTAAGGTGCTAGAGCTAGACATCAGTTTTAGTAGAGGTAGGTTGAGAAGACCAAGCTAGAATAAGCTAATCTCTTGCAAGTGACTCATAAGTTCTTTGTATGTAATACAATCATTTTATGCCTTAGCTACACCAATCATCTTCCTGTGGCCAGATCTAAAATACATGAGTATGAGAAAAAGATCACACGACAATTAAGATCTTGAGTGAGTTTATGAACTAAAGTAGATTGGCAGAGAGACTAGGCACATGAAACACATGTTGGATAGGAGGAGAAGGGTTCAATCACATATTTCCTTGCCCGACTATATGAACTGTATGGCCATTAGCTATTGTAATTTTTCTAGAGCTGGTTACTGGTTTATAAGTTTTAAATACACTTAAGTTAGGGGTTATGTGATCAGTAGCTCTAGAATCCAATATCATAGCTAATTCCTAACAGTCTGAGACAATAGAGAATTTAGAATTAAAACACATACCTACTAAATCCACATCTCATTCGTAGCAGTGTGTGAGGCAATAGAAAATTCAGAATTATGAAAACACATACCTACTAGATCCACACCTTATTCCTAGTAGTGTGTGAGACAATAGAGAATTCAGAATTAAAACACATACCTACTTGGACTAGATAGCATGATTATCTTTGAAAGAGTCTTTAAGAAGGATTTCAGCTTACTAATTTCCTTTGCATTTAATTCTCTCAGATCATGGAAAACAATAGAATTGGCTTTCTCAGCTGGTTTATTCGGTTCTTTAGTTGTGAGAAACACCTTTGCTTGACTCTTAAAAGACTGTAGGTTCTTAAAACCTCCCATTTTGTTCAACGCAACCTCTTTGATGCGAACCCCATATACTAATATGGCACCCACAAATCAAATCGGAACAAAACCCCAAGAAATATTAAAATAGATTTATAAAAGATAGAAAGAAAAAATCTTAACCTGATGATTTTTGGAGAATCACGAATCAAAGGTATAAACGCCACTCCCAAGAACAAGATGAGAAGGTGGAAGATAAGTCAGATTTGATCGCCACAAGCGTTAACTTGATAAGATCTGAAAGTTCTTCAAAATGAACAAGAGAAAAGCTCTCAAATTTGCCTTCAAAATTATATCATTCTTTACATGCAGATATAGCCTTTTATAGGAAAATATAATTCTAAACCTAATCTTAAACTAAATCCTAAATCTAATGGGTTTTAGTAAGCTCAATCCAAATAAAAGTAGAAATAACAAAAGTAACCCAATCTAACTACAAATTAGAATAATAAAACTAGAGCCCAAAACATGTAACCCATAAGTGCTTATTAGGCCCGTAATAATTTAGGCCCAAAACATGTTAATAATGTGGCCTTCTATGTTTTGGACCAAATGCTTTTACTCTTATTGTATTTGGAATTGAATAATGTTTATAATATTTTGGCCCAACTGCTTTTGTGATTCCTTCAAGCTATCCAATCCAAATTGCTTATGACTCTTAGCGCAAGCCTCATTGATTAGCCCATTTAAAAATTCTTTTATCCTTTTAGCTCTAGCCCTTGTCATTGGTCCACCATGGATGTACAATGGATCATTGGTGTTGCCTTGTCGTCTTCTTGATTGCTACCTTGATCTCATCACTCTTTTCCATGCAATTTAAAACATGTTTCTTTCGTGTGTTTTGGCTTCTTGTAGTAAGAACACCATAAACTCATTGTTTTGCTTAGAGGAAGACATCGTTCTACCTTGTAGTGATTTTGTCCATGAACCCTGTACTCTGTTAGACACCACAGTGGACACTTCCAGATTATGATCATTAAATATAGTTGTCTTCTTGTACTCCTCAATGCATATTATAAAATATACCTTATTTAAAGATGACATTTTTTTTCCTACTAAGGATCTGTGCTCTTACTTAATCAAACTCAGGATTAAGCCCAACCAAGAATTCTACTATTCTATCTCTTTCTAGCATAGATGTTAGGATAATAACATCTTCACTACACACCATCTTAATGCCTTGATAATGGTCTAATTCAAGCCAAAAACCATTCATTCGATTGTAGTAATTAGTCACAGACAAGGATCCTTGTTTTGTGTTACTGATTTTTATTTTTATTTCATAGACAACTGATACATCTTGCACCTTAGAATAAATTTTCTTAATTATCTCCCAAATGTCCTTAGTTGTAGATAAAAACATATAGTTTTTGCTTATCTCTGATAGGATCGAACTCCAAACCCATGACATTAGCATCAAGTCTTCTACATCCCAAACCACAAACGTCGATCTGAGGCTTTAGATGCTGGGCCAATGAGGTGAGCAATCTTCCCTCAACCCTTTAGAAAAGTTCTCATCGCTAAGACAATTGAAGGTAATTCTCACCATCTAGTTGGTATGAATGGTGCATTCCTAGTAGTCAGTTGGTTGTTCGATTGGCTTTGCTTCTCTCGTTGAGATGAGAGAAGCCATTTTAGAGATTTTAGACATTGTGTGGGATTAAGGTAAAATAGTGAAGGGAAAACAAAAAATAATCGTGGCAATGAAGATTCACAACTAATGATTCGAGAGAATAGACTCTGATACCATATAGAAATTAGGTCAAAAGATGTAAGAAGAGCCAAGAATTATATTACTCTCGTTATCTTGAATTGGATATTACACTCTCTATTAATAAGAAAGAAGAATACAACATAAGAAAGCTACACAGTAAAAAAAATATGTTGTACACTATACAAAGAAATCAAAGATATAAAAATAAGAATAGGAAATATTTAAATCTGAAAAACTGCTTTCTAAATACTAGAGATATAATCTGTACTAATTTAATAAGATTAAGCCAAGAAATCATCATCCAATTCTCCCATAATCTAGTGAATCAACAGGTAATTAAAGGATGTCTCTTTGACAATTAGGTCTCATGGATGCGATCCTAAGCTACCCCCATGGTATCAATGTTCTTTATTTTTGAAGCATACTGTACCTCTTTTTGTTTTTATATCTTATCCTAACATTACATCATTTATTATTACATTAAACCTCTTTACTTTTATGTCACACATTTTAAATATCGATATCCAAGAAAAAATAGGACCACAGTGCCTCATTATCTGGCAATAGAGAGACGAGATAGTGAGTCTATGTCAGTTCCTACGAAAAATATACTCAAAATATGCTATTATGCTAGAGAAAAAAAAGAAATCTTTCCACAAAATGAGCATCCAGTGAGACATGCCTTTCTATTTCAATAGAACTTTATATACATCACATCAAATCAACACTAGCTAGTTGGACATGGTCACGGTCGCGGTCATGATCATGGCATTAGTTAGAATATTAAAGATGAGATCATATAGGGGAATCTTAGCCTCATGGCTGCAGTCAATTGTTGAGTATTTCAACCCAATATGATTTAAATTAAGAAACAAGTTGTGGTTATTACATTTGGAGTATTTGAACGAAATTATTGGGAGAGTTTTACATAAAATCTTATATTTATTTATCTTTTAAGTTCTACTTAAATCTTTTATGGTCTAAAATTTTTACAAATATTTCCGGTAATTTTTATTGTTGGTATTATGAGTGTCTTGTTTCGAAATTCAATCACGGGATCTATACATATCAAAAATAAAAATTTAATGAGTGAGTGGAGTTATTAAAAAAATATAAAAATACCAAAAATAAACTTTTGAGTGGGCCTCTGTCCCTAAAATTATATTGGGCTAGAGAAGAATTTACCCTTCAATTAAGACTCATCACTACTTATTAAGGTTGGTTGGGGTAGTTCCAAGATATAAGTTGAATGACAAAAGAACGAGAGATATGTTGGTGTAGTTCGGTGGATCGTGAGTTCGATTCTTCTCTTATGCAAAGATTAAATATCTAACCTGTGATTTACTTATTTCTATATAACCGAGAACACGAGCATAAGAGACTGTAGACAATCATTTCAAAGTTGATTGGGATAGATAGGCCTTGACGTGATATTAAAAATTTAAATTTAAAATGATAACTGTGGGGGGATGATATAATTTTGATCTAAATTGATTCTAAATGAAATTTGAGTGAATAAATTTAAGCGGTGTGTGTGTGTGTGTGTGTTAGCACTTATAAACTTGGAAGAAATTTGGGGGATGGAGTTTAGGGTACTGCAAAATTAGTAGAAATGTAAAAGATTTGGATGGGGAGGGAAAAATTGTGGTTTCATTAGCAAAAGGATTAATTGAGTTTTGTAGATCAACATATCTCTGCATATAATCTATAAACATCTATGGCTTTTGGTAAAGATAATGAAATGACATAATCCAAAAAGGGCCCATTGGCAGTACGCAAAGGCGTTTACTTTCGGGGCATGGTGACGACATGCTCTCCTTTCAATCGCGATACTGCCATCACTTCCATTCAATTCCCAGTCTCCCTTTTCTTTTCCTCCAAACAGGCCTTGTTTGTTTAGCTCTTCACATTTTCCCGGAATTTTTCTTGGGATTCGATGGAACTCGATTCCGCCCAGAGCTCGATTTGGGTATTCGACTATGGCTTAGTGGAGGACATTTCCGCCGTGCCGGGCGGAGACTTCGGGCTGCCGCCACTGGGTACCGCCTGCTTCAGCTGGCAGCCGGAGGCCCTCAACCGTTGCTCTAACTTAAGGTGGGTAGTAAGAAAAATTACAGAATAGACTAGTTTGAATTGGATTATTAGTTTCTTTGCTCATCCAAGGAAGAAGATTAAAAAAAAAAAAAAAATCACCCTTATAGTTCTTAACAGTTGCAGCTCATTGAGCTTGTGAGATTCAAAGTTTGTTATTTGGTTGGTATCGGCCTGTTTTAATGGTTTTGATTGTTATGTTCTGGATTTTTGGTTTAATCCGATAGGTATAACTACTGGTTCTTGAGTTGATCTGAGCCATATTTTTAGTTCTTCTCGTGGTTGCTTAATAAGTAATAACTCACACTGGACTGATACAATTATTTTGTTATTATGTTGTATCATTCTCCTCATGGCTGGAATAAGTGCACATCTGTATTTTGAAAAACCATATCATGCCAATTTTTTTTTTATCCCTTCTGGCAGTTTTGTTAGCAAGTTAGTGCCTACTGTCTGGTAGTTTCCCATAGTAAAAGTTATTGCTATCCCCATCTATCACCATTAGGGTGGTAATCCCAGTGTTATGAGAGTTGAGGTGCTTGGGAAAAGGTCTTTTGTGCTTGTTCCCTTTTAAGTTGCCTCTCTCAACCCTTAAGGGCTTAGTTGGCTTAGTTGTCACGACTGTGAGGTTATCCTGGGGTTTAAGAGTAAAGGGGCTAATAACGCCCCTACTGGTTTAATAGTAAAAGGGCTAATAATGCCCCTACTGAAGCCTACTAGGGGTCGCCTTCAATCTCATGGATGACATCTGGATGCAGCAAGAGTTAATGTGGGCATAGTCTCACAAGCCTAACCTAATGGGTGGGGCGAGGGATTGACGCCGCTCTTTTGGATATAGGCATTCCCTTGGAATCCAGACTTCCCCCCTTTTGCCTAGCCAAAAACAAATATCGCTATCTAAATAATGTTTTTATGTTATAAAAGGAAAAGGTTCTACAGGAAGAGGCTGCAGAAAATACGATAATAATTTTCGATTAACTAATAGAGGATCTAAGAGCTTGTTAGGCTTAAATGAGTTTAACATGATCTCATCTTTCGTTTTGACTGATGTAGCTCTAGGAGTACATGGAATGATGTGATTGATGCTTTGGGCAAAGTCAAGTCTACTGAGTAGCCGTAACCCATAATCCTTTTTTTGTTGTGATGTAGTCCTATTGTTTACAGGCTAAATATATATTTTTGCTCTTGTACTTGTACTTTTTTTTCATGTGATCGCCTAAACTTTTGGTTGTTTCAATTACACCCTTGAACTATATATTTTTGGGTTAATTGCACACCTCAATTAGAAAGTACAACACACCCTAAAATACCCAAGTTATCCCTCACGCATATGCAAACCGACCACCATCTCCGCCACAACTTCTTCCTTCAATGGCCAGGGACGAGGCAAGGGCAGGTGCAAAGGTTGTTGTCAATGATGGTGGAAGGTGGAAGGCGAAGGCGTCGTTGTCAATGGTGGTGGAAGGTGCATTGTCGGTCGAGGAAGGCGGAAGGTTAAGAGGCAAAGGCTTCGGCAGTGGCGGAAGGTTGTCTTTTGTCTAGGGAAGGCGGAAGGTGAAGAGGTGAAATCGTCTGTCAACCGTTGTTAGTCAAGGAAGGTGGAAGGTGAAAAGGTAAAGTCATTTGTCGAGGAAGGCAGAAAGCGAAGAGGCAAATTCATCTGTCAACCGTCGTTGACCTTCCGCTACCGCCAACACCTTCGCCTCTTCGCCTTCCACCACCATCAACGCCTTTGCCTTTCGCCATCGCCGATGATAACCTCTATGCCTTCCCTTGCCTCATCACCGGCCACTGAAGGAAGAAGTTGTGGCAGAGATAGTGGTCAGTTTGCATGCGTGTGAGGGCTAACTTGGGTAATTTAGTGCGTGTGTGTTGCACTCTCTAACTGAGGTGTGCAATTAACTAAAAATGTATGGTTTGGGGGCGTAATCGAAGCTACTAAAAGTTTAGGTGGCCATATGAAAAAAAACATAAAAGTACAAGGGCAAAAATATGTATTTGTCCATTGTTTACTAGATGGCATCAAGTATTGGTTCTCCTAATTGGACAATTGGAAATTCAACGAAGAAATAAATTTGGCAGGTGGTCTATAGAAGTTTTTGAAGCATGTAATGGACATCTAGTTGGACCAGTTGAATTCAAAGGGTTAGTTTCCAACTTAAGAACTTTTGTTTTTGATTCTTCATATATAGAGTGGCACTAGTTTGGTACAAATGCTATAATTTTCATACATTTCTAGTTCCAAAGTATTATCCTACTGTTGTCCCATGTAACAAATCGATTTAGGCTCATAAGAAATGACGTCAGTTAACCAATTCTGCAACATCATATGTTACTTTTTACATTTTCATTTTCCATTTTCTTTTTTGGTATTAAATAGATACTTGGCCAATGTGACACTTTCAAATTCAGCATAAGCTACTGTTCCTTTTGCTGGGCCACAACTCCACAAACAAAGGTTGAAGTAAGATCTCTGAATTCTAGATGTACATACTTAGAGATGTTAACTAAAACTGGGATTTTGTTTTTGTCTCATATAGTTAAATTTCTTGTCTGTCCCAGTCTATAAGATATTTCCTAGGTTTCCTAGCTTTTATTCACTCCATGGTAAGGTCCCATCCATTGTCAATCAAAAAATTCTTGCTTGAATGTTTATAAAGAAAGGTTTCATTTTAGCCACATCCTTTCTTATCCTTCCTCATCTTTTATTTTGTTAATTTGATTCTATGAAGAAAGTTTCCAAGATGTTCTACGATTGAAGGAACTTATAACAATAAGAAGAAGCATATTGTAAATAGTTCCATCTAAGCAAGTAATTGGCATCGAGGTTGGGAGTCCTGGGTGTAGGTTCTTCCCTACATTTAGCTATTACTTGAGCATAGATTAAACAGTGCAAACATGTCAAGCCTGTCCAAGTTGTTGGATCTTTCTATTCTTGGTTAGAAATAATGTGGTATGAATCTTTTCTAGGTTTTAAGGGACGTTATATGGCTAAAACAGCACCGAGAAAGAAGCCTTGATCTAAGTAACTACAAAACATCCTTACAGATGATTGTTTCTGTTTAGTATTTTGTTGAGGAAAAAATGAATGTTATAGCTTGCTAATTTGGTTATTAATGTCATTTGTTTGTTCTTTGTCATCTGATGATGATTGGTAGGTTCCTAACTTCTACTGTTTTTGCCTTCATATGCTAGAGCATGAGCCAATCAATCTACTTGGTTTCTAGCTTAGATAGTGTTATCACTACACTAGCCTTGATCCCAAAAATTATGCCATTGTGCCCAAATGCATTCCCATTCCTTGCTTGTATGGGGTGCAGCATATTATTCTCATGTGGTTGATTCTTTCCTTCTATTATTTCGATTTTAGAATTTCTGCCTGCTGGGAAATGTATGGTTTTCTTTTTAGTTTTTCGCTTTTTATGTTTTGAGGTTCTTTGCTTGTAGTGCGGAAATTGACAGCTGTTTTGCAGACTCAGAAAGCCCGAAGGAAACTGGCTCAAGGAAACGGTGAAAATCTGTTCTATTATTTCTCTTCTATCTGTTAGCAGTGAAATTTCACTAGCATTTTATGCTAACACCTATTTGTTTTTAGTGATTTATGTCCAGCATTTTGTCTATCTAATTGTGTATCTACTTTCAAGTGCTTTTGTAATATTGTGACTACAAGAGTGCTTTATGTGTGTTTTTTTCTTTAATTTCCTCAAGGAATACCCCTTTGTCATTAATTTTGTCAGGTCGGTTAACTGTTGGCCTGTTCTTCCTATGTGAACACCAACTGGGATCAAAGAAACTAGCAGACTGATCACTAAATAGATACAATACCTATTACAATCATAAGCAAGATCAAATTTATTGTCCTCAATGAACTCTAGGCATGTCAACCTTTAGATAGAAGAAAATTGAATGCAGGATTTATGCAGAGGGAAGTAGTAATCCTCCAGAGACTATAGGCCCTATGGTGCAACCCCACTTTTGTTAAGTGCACCAGCCAGATCAATGTGATACTATATGGACTTGAGACTTCATCTTTATAACTTGATGCATTTAATGATAACATTAACAAACTATCATGTCCTCTTCAATTTGGAAGGTTAATTGCTTTCAATCATGGTTTTGATTGTCATGATTACCCAAAATTGCGGTATTGTTGGTCATCTTGCCTAAGTGATCTTGAATGCTGGGGCTTTCTTAAACAGGGAATTATTCCTTTTGTTGGGGGGGGGGGGGGGGCGTCGGGGGGTGATGTTTGAAGGTAAAATATACATCAATAAGAACGCATTTAAATGTGTTTCTGCTGCACTAAGCATTAGTTGTAAAATGGAATTAAAAAAAAAAAAACACAATCCTAGGAGGGCCGAATCTTGTAGAATCACAATGGAGAAAGAAGCAACAGGCTAATATATGGAATCCTCAAGAAACTGTTACAACAGGAAGAAGAATTCAAAAGAACGTCCTCCCTCAATCATTGAAGAAAAGGGAAATAAGAGTGATTGTCATCAACTATATATGGAATCCTCTGCACCTTCAAAAGATTTATTACTCATCTTGCACTGCAAATTCCATGCCACAATAACAGGGTGACTGTAGGAGCATGAGCTGACTACAATTCAGGCGTGGAACCACACACGAGGTTCCCCTGTAAGCCAGGCATAAATTATTGTAAAAATCTCAAAAAATACTCCAGATTTCATGAGCAATGTGGCAATGAATAACAGATCGATGATAAAAGAATGTCCCCACAATCAATACACATAAAGGTCCGTGCATTAGATTTCCTCTTTCTCAGATTGTACCATTGTGGGTAGTAAGAATAGCTCCCAAAGCATCAGTGCAGATAAAAAGGAGTCTTTGAGGAGGCCTTAGTTCCAATGAAGCTCTTCCCTTCAAATATTATCATAACATTATCATACTGGGAATGTTCCCCTACTTGATGGACAATGCATCTACCTATACTCCCTTTTCTGCACACGTCAAACTACGGAACATTTTCTTTAAAAGGATAAGAGATATAAATCATAGGAAAACTGTTTTGGATTTGAATTTGAGGTTGAATTCATTGGTTAACAATAGTTTCTAAGGTCTTTAGTTTTTTGTTGTCACTCAATTTTACTGCTCTGTCCTTCCTTCTTGTTTCAATTAACAAGTTTTACTCTCTCTCTCTCTCTCTCTCTCTCTCTCTCTCTCATATTATATTCTTTCATGCAGGTTAAGGTCTGAATCATGCTCTGCATCTGGCTCCAAAGCATGTCGGGAGAAATTGCGAAGAGATAAGCTGAATGAGAGGCATGCTATTATTTTTTCTTCATTCACATTGTTTTCTATTCATTACTTCTCACATTGCAATCTGGCACAATATCAAGGTTCCTGGAATTAAGTTCTGTTCTGGACCCTGGAAGGCCACCAAAAGCCGACAAGGGTGCCATTCTGAGTGATGCTGTTAGAATTGTGACTCAGCTAAGAAGTGAAGCACAGAAACTAAAGGAGTCAAATGAGGATTTGCAAGAGAAAATCAAAGAGCTGAAGGTGTGTTTTAGCGAAAATTATATTTGTTACAGGGACGAACTCCCATCTGGAAATCCTTGGATTCTTGGCATCTCATATTTGTTTTCCTGAGTCTGGCTAGAGGTCTTATTTATGAAAGAAACTGGATCAGATATGTGTTTTCTCTCTCTTTTTCTGCAGGCTGAGAAGAACGAGCTTCGCGATGAGAAGCAGAAGTTAAAGGCAGATAAGGAGAAGCTCGAGCAGCAAGTCAAATCAGTGAGTGCACTGCCAGGCTTCCTGCCTCATCCCTCTGCTATACCAGCTACATTTGGCGCCGAGGGCCAAGCTGCTAACAAGTTAATGCCTTTCATCGGTTACCCTGGTGTTGCCATGTGGCAGTTCATACCACCTGCTGTGCGCGATACATCTCAGGATCACGTACTCGGCCACCTGTTGCTTAAACTGGAGAATCTGAAGGTTTGGCTGTATTTCTCCACCCGGAGATTGCCCCTTTCTTTCTATTCTCCAACTGCTCTGGACCATTTGATGTTGGTTTCTCGAAGTAGGGAAATCCTGATTTGCTGGACAATTCATGTGTAGAAACTGATTACCTCATGTTTCTGCTGATTGCATGTAAATACAATAAGTGAATACTGTGGTTCTCTTTTGTTGCCATGCACTTGAACAAACAAATCATGTGCATGATCTCGTCAATTTATCTTGAATTTCGACTGTTTTGAAGAAGCATATGCTTGAATGACATGAGTTAAGAGTTATTGTGCCTAATTATTACACAGTTACAATTGTTAGAATGGATTTTAACTCTATATTTTTCCTTCTTCCTTCTTAGCATTTTTTGGGACTTCTGATATTGTAAAGCTTTATTAAGATTCTATATATTGGGCATTAAGGTTTTCTTAATACTCTCCCTTTGACAACCCTTTTATGGTTCAAGAAATTTTATTGGATAATATATTAGTATTTCAAATATTTTTACTATATAAAGGGTTTTCTCAGTGCACAAGACTCTTTACTTTACAAGGGTTGGAAGATAGTTGTTTTTATACATAATGTTATTCTTTGCAAGGGGCTACTTCAATAATTTGAATTCATACTCTTGAATCACAAAAAAGCAACTGTATTGTTACTAGTTAAGGCTCTCTGCTAGGTATTTATTGATTTTTTTATTTAGTCTGAATGAAAGAAAACAAGCTAAATAGGTTTGAGGATTTGCAAATAAATGGTAATGGGTAAAGAGATCAAGCATTATTTACTTTGTTCATCTCTATTATCTTTTGTCATAGTTTATCCTTTAACAAAGTAAATAATGCTTGTGCTTTATATTGTTTACATGGTTTTACCTTTATTGTATTTATAGATAATTTTGGTCAAGGAGAGAAGATAAAATGCCTCTTAAATTTTGTTTCCTCCCTTTTTACCCAATGCATGTTTCTTTTCTTTTCCCCTGCTTTTTTGTTCTTGCCTTTTCTTCTATTGGTGAACCATATCTTTTCTCAACCTGATGCATATTTTTGTCCTTTCTTCTTTCTATTTATGGTCTTGCCAAAGATATTGCTATGGATAGACAAAGAGATATAGAATTCATGTAACCAACTCTACTTAGTTGAATTAAGTTTTGAGATTAGAAGTGAATAATTTGACAATCAAATTGAATTAACCGAACTTTTTATATAACATAATCAAAATGAACCAAAATTTTAAAAATTCAATTTAATTGAAGTAACCGATATAACCAAATAGGAATTTCAAACATTTTGGGTACAAGAAATTTTATACATTTTATAGAGATCAATCAATTTTGCAAATAACCTATAATTTAGTGATATTTTTGTAAAATAATAATATGTTTTGGTCATTTCGGTTTATGCGGTTAATAACTGAAATATATTGGTATAATTGAACCAAAAATTGAAAATAATTTTTTTTGGGTATATTAAACTCAATCGAAACAAAATTAACCAAAACTAATCAGTTTTGACCTGAAAATTTGGTTTTAATGGAATGATGCTCGTAGGGATTATTTGTTGTTATCACTGGCAAAATCAAAACTCACTAGTTCACGGGTTACAGTTAAGATCTAGGTTTTGACTGACTAACATAGACCTGCTGGTCAGAACCCAAATCTGGCCAATGGTTAGGCGAGCTTGAATCCTGATCCAGCTGAAACCAGGATATATCTAGGTTGCCCTTCTTCTTCTTCTTCTTCTTCTTCTGTATCTGACTAACCGGTTGAATTCAAGTACCATCTTCTGTATCTGACTGACAGGTTGAATTCAAGTACCAAATCTAAATCCAGGTTTAGTCAGTGGGAAAGAGCCAGACGATGTAACATTGCTTAAATGACTTCAATTCACACATCATTGGTACAAGAACCAAACGATGAAGTGGTACTTGCAAAATACTTTTAGGAAATTACACAATCAAATCTCAGTATGTGCCAAAAGTACTCCCATTTGATTGAGCGGTAGACTGATGCCAGTTGCCTTCAAACTGTGGCTCTCGCAACATGCAATTACATGTTTTATTATGGTTATATATATGCCAATGAATTCTATCTCCAATATTTATTTTCTCCAAGGTGGAGAATCAGATGAAAAACACAAATGAAATTTGACCCCTCACCTCACCCTTCTCATTCCCTTCCGCGACAACCCCTTCTCTAGTCCTATCAAACACTCAAAGGGCCAATAGGATCGCCATGGAGAAACAGAATCCCAATGCCCAGCCAACTAGAGTGTTGGCTTTGGGAGCCGATGAGAAGGAAGGCGGCGGTGCTGAGCCATTTGGAGAAGGAGAGCTTGTTGGAGGCTCTGCAGAAGGAACGTTCGGTGATGATGCTGGAATACTGGTTGGTGACATGGATGGTGCTGGAGGAGACGTTGTAGGAGCGGACTTTGGTGGGTTCACTGGCGGTGGTGAAGAAACAGGGGCGACCGGGGAAGCAGGTGCTGGGGAAGCTGGTGGTGGAGTCGAAGGAGTTGCTTCTGGTGGAGGAGTAGCCGGTGGTGGAGTCGAAGGAGTTGCTTCTGGTGGAGGAGTAGCCGCCGGTGGTGGTGCTGAAGCCGCAGCTAGTGTGTTGATCTCGACTTTCATTCCTAGGTCACAATGCCCTGGTACTCCACAGATGAAGTATCTCTTCCCCAGAGAAGCGAGGCCGATCACCGTGTTACCCCCAGTATATCTCTGAATCGGATTGCTAGCTTGGCAGGGGCCGTAGTCTGCCTCCTTAACTTCAACCACGTCGTGGTTCGACGTGTACTTGAAAACTACAATCCAAGACCATCCAACGCTCAGTATCAGCAATCTTTGTGCCAACAGAACTATTTCAAGCAAGTGTATATAGTTATGTGAACTAGTCATTTCAGTATTCTGGTTTCTATCTGATATTTTTATTGATAAATAAAAACATAAAAAATGATTTCGATTTTCTTACTCAAATTGTCTCCGACATGGAATGTATGTGATGATGCCCATGCTTGCAGGTTAGTGCTGAGGTCCCAGCCGCCACTGGGTGCTCCAACAGTGTAATCGGCTGCCATGGCTATGTTGACAAGCACGGCTGCAGCAGCCAAACTCAGTAAAGCTCTCAGCATTTCCATTTGGGAACCAACTCAGAACTTAAAGGGCAGAAACAGCTCCAATTCCCAGTAAGTTTCAGAGAAAATTTATGTTCATTGCTTATGAGTTATTAATTGGATTCAATTTATAGAGACAGAATGACATAGGCTTAGCACATGCTAGTTTCAGAACAAAGATGATATAACTAGTTATATCTGAACTTCTCTGTTTATTTTTTTTCAGTTTAATATTCTTATTTTCTGGCATATTGCTTGGCCAGTTGCAAGTTGAGGAAGAGAAGTTCATGCTCCATCTTGACCTGGCTCAAATACATGTTAGTTGACTCAGTGATTTTAGAATTTTTATTGTATAACGAGCATGCCAAGTGGTGGAGCATATATAATTTGAACTTCGATGATGCCCAACTCGACATTGAATAAACATTCTTTTCTATTATTCTCACATCCTGTGAAGCCACTTGGCTTTATTCAACCCTGTTCCTATCTTTTCCATCCAAACAACTCATATTCATACTCATACACACCAGGGAAATAATATTTCAAAAAATTGCATGATGATTACTGTTTTTATTTTTCATTTTTGTGATTGGAAGATCTCGAGTTCTAAGCTGTAGAAACTTCTTTGCAAAAAAACAAGTGGGTTGAAGACTACATATAGAGATGGTTCTCCTCCACCTTTGCAGAGCAAGGAGTTTCGTGCACTAGAAGTGATCAAACATTTGTATATAAATTTATGATGCAGATACATGTGTATATAAATTGGTTTATGGCATGCATGTGAGGTGGGGGAGAGATGACTTTGCCAACACGGCTTGACCTAATCAATATAACAACTCACCATTTGTTAGATCTGAATCAACCAAATGGATTGATTACCTGGGAAGCTGCCAGAAGATTATGCACCAACTGGCAATTCCATGGTTGGGTTAGGGCTAGAAAAGATCAAACTAAACCTTTCAGCCAACTTCTTTGATCTGCAATTGTAGGCTATGAGAGCGTGAGTCTTGGTTTACCATCTTCCATGCCTTGACAATTACGAGTTTTGAGCCCTGGAAATCATCCACAGCTCTCATAAAGCGCGGAGATTTGGGCGCCCATGACGCCCGCCCCATTTGTATGATGCTGATCTCTGAACCCAACATCATATGATATCACTGTAGACCATATAACATAGCCATGGATATGTAGTATAGCACAGCCGGGGAAGTACTATTTCTGGAGTAAGCCTTAACGGGTGAATAAGGGGAAGTACAATTATAAATGTACTACCAATTTGGTTATTTGCACGTACCATATTGGAATGTATTGTACCACTATATTTTTATTAATTTTTAGACCTTGATATTTGGTCCAAATGGATGGAAAGGGTGAGCCCAGAGGTGAATTTTCAATTTCGTCTTTGCTTGCTTTAAACTCATTAAAGCAAGTAGGAATTTCATCCTCTTGGGTCACCATTTTGGTTCATTCTATCGTGTCAAAAATTATTATCCTTTATATTTTCAAGAAAAGGAAATTTCGAATAGTTAGGGACAAATCATGCTACTTGTTAACTTATAAGGGGTTAACACAGTGGTTATATAAGATATTCAGATAAATTATTGCTAAATAATAGTTACCCATGAATGATATAGCAAGCGGTTAGTGAAACAATCATTGTATTCAACTTGAATTTGAACCTGAACCTTTTAAGTTTCAATGCTAAGGTATTGCCTAAAAACAAACATTAGAGTTTGATTATTTAAATTATGTGATATACTCGGTCTCCACACAAGTGGCATGTGTCTACCCATTAGGGCACACTCATCCTTGCATCTCTATTTAGGTTGTGTTTGGCTTCATATACCCATTTGGGCCAAATCGAGCCTTGCTTAGCTACCTAGTCCAAGTTTAACCCATGCTCAAGGGTCTTATCATTGATCTAGGGGCAAACAAGTCCAGCTTAGAATTTAACTCATCTGATTGAGCTAGGGCTTTTTATTTATTTATTTTTTATAATTAAGAGATAAGCTCAATTAGAATGAGAGTTCCCTCCTTGAAAGTCTAGCGATCAAGACTAATCCTAATAAACTTTGGGATAAACCCTTCTTTAAAAACTTAGGGAGGCGGTCTTCAAGAATAAGCCAAATCTCTTCCAATTTATTTAAGATTACTATTACTAAATGATATCTAATAAAATAGCGAATTCTAAGCATAAGATTATCGTTAAAATATTAAAATCACTTCTTTGAGATAAACATTCTCAGTTACAACCTATGAATATATTATTCCTTTTTTTCTCTTACTTATAGTATGACTTAGACATTAAGATGCTGTTTGGCTCATCGATTTTTTTCATAACTTTTAAGCTATTTAGCTTTCAAGTTAAAAGTTAGAAGTATTTAAGTTGATAATGTATTTGGATAAATATACTTTTAAGTTATCAATTAATATTTATGTGTATGGTTTGAAAAAATGGATAAGCTATTAAAACTTGACAAAAAGACCAAAATAGACATAATGTTGAATGATGTAAAATTTTATTATTAAATATGAACAAATTATACATAATTATTAAAAATATATATTATTTGTGTTATATATATACATATATATATATATACACTGCATGCAGCGAGAAGAACAGTGATGGAGCGAGAATGAGACGACCCACAAGGCGACGACAACAGCGGATCTGGAGAAGGAGGAGGATTGGGAAGCGGCGATCGAGATGGGCTATTGAGACGACAGTAATGGAGGAGGGTCGGTCGACGGCGCTGGGTGGCGGATATGGAACCAGATGCTGCGATGGCATGACCCACCAACATGAGGCTGCTTGAGGCGACTTAGCTAGACGACGGCAACGGCGGTTATGGAGGAGGGGCGATGGCGGCAGCGCGGTAATGGCAGACCTTCTGGAGAAGATGATGGGAGAAAGAGCTTCGGGGAAGAGGGGAAGGAGATGCAACGGTAACAAAGGGCAAAATGGTATTTTTCTCGGTCAACTCTCTAGTTTTTTTTTCCAAAGCTGGGAGCACCAGCTTCTGGCCAACATTGTTAAAACAGCTAATAAGCTATACAACATTAAAACTGTTAATGCTTGCCAAACACTTCATCATAGAAAGTTGTATAGTTTTAAAGTTGTTTATACAGCTTATACGCGATCAAACTGCTAAGCCAAACAACCTCTAAATAACTTTACCGAAAAGCTGATCAGGGACAATTTCATTGCTTCTATTTTATAGAATCAATACCCTAAGGGATTAGTTTATGATCTGAATTCAACATCAATTTTTTTTATTAAATATATTAGTGATCATATTCTCGATTATACGATTGAAATGAGATTAATTAACCTTTGGCCAACTCTCCTCATATAATTCCATTGTCATGCCCAAAATGATATCATTATGATGTTGATACTTTCACAGCTATATATATCGCCACATGAGAGTAGTGGATAGCACTTAAAAGAAAGGGACCAATTTGAGCAATCCTATTTTAAATACAACCATGTATTTAATTTTATTTATGGATTTCTAAAATTCTTCAAGATTGAGCATCATTTGTTATGCTTCTAAGGAAATAACTTTTTTTTTAGGCTCCAATTTGCGAGGGACTCCTAATTCACTTACTAATTAATTTTAATTAGCTAAAAAAAGATTAAATTATCAAAATATAATAAGTGCACGATATTTTTAAATAAAATATATTTGTTATATATTACTTAACATTTTTATTTTCAAACTACAATCCATTTATAATCACAATCACTTCACCTGTTTCACTTTATCACCATCTCATAGTTTATTTACCAGTTGATCTTTTAAGCAAAAATTATGCATTACTTGCACATCTTTCTATGTATAAGACCCACCAGATTTGATCATTCAATTTATTACGCTTTGCCACAACTTCATACAAGACTACATATATAACCAAGCACACCTAATTCAGACTTCTACATGCCCGTAACTTTGCATCCATTGACAGGCCTATCTTTGCTTCCATTTCCACCTGAATTGCCTTCAGTTTTCAGCACTTCTACTTCTTTTTCAGCTTGCCTTACAACATGAAATTTGATGTTTATGAGCTTAGTCGGTTCATGATACACAGAATTTTTGGTCATAGCAATAGCAGATTAATTATCCCCAATGATGACAATAGCTTCGTTCTGAATCAAGAGCAAGTCTGCTAAGACCTTCTTTAACCATCTAATTTGATTTACAACAATAATAGTTATATACTCTGCTTCTGCGTGGATTGAGTTACTACATCTTGCTTCCTTGAAGCCCATAGAAAAATACTTGAGCTAATAGAAAACACATAAGTTATACTGCTTTTCATGTCATCAGGGCATCCAACCCAATTACCATAAGAAAACCTATCAGCTTCCTATTTTAAACAGGTTTATGTTAATTGTCAAAATGTATCAAGCCCGTAATATATCTTAATACCCTTTGCCACTAAGTGATTTTGTCTTGGTGATTGCATGTTCCTAGACAAAAGATTAGTATCAAACATAACATCAAATATAATAAACTTCCAACTAGGCTTCAATAATGACTATCATCAACTTTTTCTTCTTTTTTAAATTAGGTTAATATATATAACAATCCCTCAACAATTAAAAATTATGACGTTTGGTTACTTAAGCGCAAAATGTTAAGATTTAATATTATAATTATTAAAATTATTATTTTAAGTTTTTATCGTAACTAAGAGTAAATAAAACCTTTATGTATGTCACATAAGATACTACATCACATACAAAAAAATCACGTCAACGAAACACATCAGAGTAGACTTACTGCACATGTAGTTGCATCTCCCCAAAAATTATTTTTGTCAGAAACCTATTTAATAGGTATATTGTATATGCAGCTGTATCTCCCAAAAAATTCTTTGAGACACCATGCTTTTTTAACATGCACTTGACTATGTTGAGAATGGTCCTATTTTTCCTTTTAAATACATCATTTTGCCTGGGGTATAGGGCATAGTGTATTGATGAACTATGTCATGCTCCTTACAAAAGGCTTCAAATTCTTGAGAGTTGTATTCTTCTGCATTGTTTGTCCTCAGATACTTGAGAAAACAACCACTTTGTTTCTCTAGCAAGCTCTTGAATTATGTAAATCTTCTAAATGCATTTTATCTTTTAACAGATAAATTTATGTATTTCCACTAAAATCATCAATAAAAGTAAGCATATACTTGCTACATCCAATGGTAGTCGGTGTGACTAGTAGCTCACAAACATTTGAGTGCACAAGCTTTAGGCAATGAAACATGCATTTGATTTCCAAATTGTGAAAAGCTTTTTATGCTACTTGCCCATGATACAAACTATTGTGTTTTATAGTGTGTATGTGTAAGTGTAAGTGTAAGTGTGGGTGTTTGTCTCACATTGGTTGTGTAAAGAGATGAGAGTGGATATTTATACTCCTTCCTCTCACTTGGGATTGGGCCCTAAGGGGCACCCAGATTTTGTGAGCGGGCGAACCTCTTGGGCCTCGCGCCTCGCCCAGGAGGTTTACCCAGATTTTGTGACCAGATGGATTTATGGGTCGGGTCGGGTCGATTTAAATATATATATATATTTATATAAAGGAAATAAAAATCAATTTTTTTATTTTATTTTTCTCTTTCCAGCAGTTGTCTGGTTCCTGAAGCAACCTCCATTAATCATGTTGCCGCTTCGACTGCCCAAAGCAACAAGCATTGATGCCAGCGTTCAATGCCAGCTTGAATGCGAAGTCTGTTCAGTGTCCTGACCCAGCTTATAAAAGGCTGATCGCACCTCGTTCTCTTATCACCGAGTTCAGAGTTCGAAGTATTCCTTTCCTCCTCCAAGTTCCGTCTGTCATAGAGAACTGAGTTCCTCTTGAGTTCTGCTAGATACGGCCGATCATGGTCGTCATCCACTGGAATAGACCATTATATCCTGTTGATAGTCGTTAGAGCCTGTGAGTGACCGGAGTAGGGCGTTACTGTCTTCATATCAACGCTTCCTGCCTGCTTCGGTCTCACAGCTGTCCTAGTTGCCATCTTCCTTATCGAAATCTGGTTTTGTGTCCCTGACTCGACCTGCTCTGTTGCTGTTTATATCATATTGTTGTGGTTATTTGTTAAGTATACTACAACTGGGGAAATTCCTTTGCTGCTGTTGCACGTTTTGTTCGTACTGTTACTATTGGATATTTTGGGGCTTTGGCTAGCTATATAGTTTTCTTACAAAATTGTACTGCTATTAGTAATGTCTCGGCTAATCAAAGGCCAAGGTTTGGCCTCCAAGCTTCCCCACACCGTATACAACCTTCTCCAAGCCACCATCGGCCATCTTATTGCCGAAAATAGCGGCAAGAAAGTCAGCCGCCGACTTGCAGGTTTCACACCTGCTTTTGATTTATTACACTTCAGCCCCCAATTAATTTTCAATCTCAGTTTGCCTCTTTCCTTGAAGCCCCTGATCTTTCTAATAATACCACTACGGCCCACAAGTTTATACTCTCCATTTCATCCTCAAAATTTCTAAAAAACTATCTTTTTGACTTTCCTCAAGTAAAATTGGCAAATTACACTTAGGACCGATTGATTGATTTGATTCTAAGTCCTTTCGTTTCAACCCGAAATCACTTAAGAGTTGTTCTACATATAAAATATAGATCCTCAAAACAGTCCGTTGACTTTTCGAAAGTCTCCCACGTTGATTCGATTTTTTAGATTAATCCACAGTTATATCAGAAACTGTTCTCGATCCAACTTCTTTTGATACCTAAAATCATGTTTCGAATCACTCGTCATACTGTATTATTTTTCTTGAACATCTAGGGTCTGGGGCACTTTCTATGGTCAATTCTTTTATTCAAAATTATGATAGTGTACCTTTATAGCCTCACTCATATGAAAATTTCATATGCACCTTACGTAAAATTCTATATATAATCTCAAGAATTTTTTTGGGTATTACACTCTAGGTTAAGGCATGTCAATTATCGTTCTCTCCAAAGAATGGTAAATTTAGAACTGTTGCCTAACTTCAGCATTGACAAAGGGCACATATGTGAAGTTTGTGTCGAGTCAAAGTTCTCGAGAAAGCCGTTTTCACCCTGTGGAAAGAAATAGTGAGTTGATTTAATTTACAATGATCTATGTGACATGAAAAGTACTTCTACTATAGATGGGAAGAAGTACTTCGTCATGTTCATTGATGACTGTAACAAGTATTGCTATGTATATTTATTACATAGTAAAGATGAGAACTTAGATGTTTTCAATCAAGGTTGTTAAAATCGGGATTTTAAGTGGGATCGACAAAGGGTCCATAAAATCGGATCGTAAAATCGTAAGATTTTAGAGATAATTAAAAATACCCTTTAATTTTTGTAAATATATGTTTATAATAACATAATTTTGTAGAAAATGAATTAATATCATTTAATAACCTGATTATTCCTTATTATAATTCAAAAGATGATACTTTCAAAATATAGCTCAAAAACTAGCAGGTTGGTATAGGCAATTTAGAGGCAAAATATAGGTAATTTAGAGGTAAAATATAGTTTAAAATTCTTTAGAGGATGCTTCCAAAGTCTTCCATTAGATTTAGATTGCAATTTTTTCTTGATTTACATTGATTAAATCAAGTAATATCCCGATTTGGGGTTGGGTGGTCCATTAATTAATTGCTTATTTGTCTTGATTTACTTATGCAATCAATGTTAAATCAAGTAAAAATTATAATTTAAATCAAGTAAATTGGAACTTATGCAATTAATGTTAGATACTATGTGACATTGGAACTTATGTAATCAATGTTAAATCAAGTTCCAATTTAGAGGTAAAATATAACAATTCATTGCATAAGTTCCAATGTCAGATGCTATGTGACATTGAGACGTTGGAAGCATCATCTAAATTACAACTTAAATCAATGGAGGTCTTTGAATCGTAAAATCGTTTGGGGATCTCTGAAGCATAAAATCGTAAAATTGTACATGTAAAATCGAGATTTTATAGGATTTTATCCCAAATTAGATTTTACATGGGATTTGAATCATTTGGGGGTCTTCGAATCGTAAAATCGTAAAATCGTACGTGTAAAATTGGGATTTTAACAACAATGTTTTCAATGAAAGTAAAGCAAAATGAGTACGGGGCAAGCAGTGTAGTTCAAAAATTTTGAATCTTGCCCCGATCTCGGCAATTGGATCAACGTCGAAATTAAATCATTCACATATAAATAAAATAAATCTAACATTTAAATTTTAGAGTCGTTCGTGGATTCGAGCCGTCCAATCATCCGGCCTCTAACTCATGATACACAACACGCATCCTTTGGCAAGGAAAGCAGAATAGGAGTGCTAGCTCCTTCTCTTTTTTGCGGCTTATGTATGGATGAAAAAGAACGACCACATTTTAAATCGATGCCAAAAAGAAACGGGAAAGCGTGAACGACAATACGTTTTTCAACTCTTGAAAAATTACACCAAAAACTCTTTGGTTTGGACAACCCATAAAAGGGTATTTATAAGGAGTTCTAAGGTTTCTTAAACCCTAATGGATATGGGCCGGCCTATTTAATTTAGTCCAATTAGGAACTTAATTAAATGGGTTTATTCTAGTCCAACTAAAAATATAATTAAATGACCCAAATCATTTTATAGGTTTAAATAAAATATTTTGGCCCAAATCTAATTCAAGTCCAAATATAATATTTAATATTTGGTCCAAATCTAATTTGGTCCAAATATAATATTTAATATTTGGCCCAAATCCAATTTAGTCCAAATATAATATTTAATTTAATATTTGGCCCAAATCCAATTTAATTCAAATATTAACTTAAGCCTAAATATATTTTATTTCTTATTTGCCACTCCAACAAATAGAAAATTATTAAATTAAAAACTTATTCCTAATTTAATCAATTGTCATTTTAGGAAACTCTTTCCTTTATGACGATCCCTCGTCATATCGACGTCATTACGTCCCTTTGTTCTTTTTTCGTAAGAACTTACGACTGCACAACTTCTTGCCGAAGTGTCCCACTTAACCATACGTGCTCTCTCTTGGTTTAAGCCAAGGACTGTGCCTATTGCGTATGACTTATTAGGCTTCCGAATATGTTGGCAATGTGTCAGTACGAGCACATAAGACAAGATTGGCCTCTAGCAAGGCGTCATGCTTACCCAATTATTCAGAAGGATTCATAATCCGCAAATAACCTTTCATGAGCATGGTTACTGTGTAATTTGATCATCTTGTCAATGTATTTTATGTGATTTCAAGTCTGGCAATGTGTTGCTTGATTATGATCACATGAATTTTTCTTCGGTCATCCGGATATCTTCACTTAATAGAAAATGAATAAATAACTCATCATTGATCTCTTTCACCATGGCTATGGATTTAAAGTGAATATCCACCGAAGGCGTTTTAGATACATCATTATCTATCAAGGGATAGACGAGTCCTATCTTGGTTATACACCCATCTCCATAAGCCTCACGATATGCCTAATGATCCCCTATATGCAACCTTTATCTAGGCCCATCGAAATGATGTTAAAGCATACTGGTCTTCTTATGAGATGACTGTGACAACCTTAGGTCCAAAGATTAGTTACACCCATCTCGTATGAGAATTTCATCAACATATAACCAAAATGGATTCTCATGGCGAGTCATGTCCAGTGACATGTTCTCTAACATTGGTCACCTATGTACTTGTTTAGGCATCCCCATGCCTATGGGTGTGAGACCTCCATTGCTATCACATAGCAAAAACATAGCACATACAAGTTTTACCGCAATTGTCAATGTCCATTCTTGACATTGCTATGACTTGAGACGTTTATGATGTCTAGAAACTGTGATGCATCATCTCACATCTTTATAGATTAATCACATTGTACATCATATGGACTTCTATCTAGTTTCATTCGGTTATTACAATAATAACAAAAACTAATAAAATGACTTCTTGTGAATTTGAACAACTCTTTATTCAAATAATAAACATGATTACAATTGTCAGTGTACAACATGCCTAATCTGATTGGGTCTAGAGCACCTACACTAATAATCTCCCACTTGCACTAGAGCCAATCACTCATGTATCTTATACCTGATGATCGAACATGACTTTCATGTTTCTCCTGGGATAGAGCTTTAGTTAAGGGATCTACGAAGTTGTCATCGTTGATACTTTCTCTACATATGTCACCTCAGTTGATAATCTCTATTATCAGATGGTGATATCGCAATACAAGTTTGGTCCGTTGATGAGACCGTGGTTCCTTCGCTTACGCGATGACTCCATTGTTGTCCTAATAACTGTTATTGGATCAACAATGCTAGACACCACTTTAAGTTCACCAATGAACTTATGGATCCATACAACCTCCTTAGCTGCTTCGAAGGATGCTATGTATTCGATTTTAGTTGTTGAATCTGCCACTATCTCTTGTTGGAACTCTTCTAACTCATGGCCCCGCTATTTAGGTAGAATATGAATTTTGACTGTATGTGATTTAAAATCATCATGGTCGAATTGGAAACTGGCATCCGTGAACCCCTTCACGGTATGCTCTCCTTCTCCATATACCAAGAACATATCTTCAATCCTTCTCAAGTTATAGCGCCCCGTTTCTTGGGCGCGTTATAACTCAGGACAATTCTGGGATAATTTTTTTTTTTATATTACTAAAACTAAGACTAAACCATATCATTGCTCTTATACATCCTAAAATTTTCATTCATTTATCTCCAAGGAGAATTATCATAAACATTAAATGCGAAAGGTAGAATTGAACCTAACATCATAACATTAATCATAAACTAGTTCTTACATCACGGGAATATAAATTTCTCAACATGAATTAATACATAACATAAGTTCTCAACTAACATTAACCCTAAATAGGGTTTTACATCATCATTTCTCAAAATGTTCAGAATTCGAAATAGCAGAACTTAAATATATGAGCAACATAACATACATTCAACTAATCATATAACTCATCATGTATTTTACTAAGTGCCATTACATGCCTCATTCATCTTCGTTTCTGCTACTATCTTCATATGGAAAGTTTGAATATTCCAGGGGCAAAGCCCAAGTTAGATGATGAATCATCTAAGTAAGGGAACAAAACATTTAATGCTCATATATGTATGCAATGCACATAACATTATAACTCTCATATTTGGGTCGATTGCACCTTAAGATTACTCGCCATTTTTTCAGTCTCCCTGCCAGAACGAGGTGTATGGGCAGTACCTAATCCCAAACCCATACAACGTATGACCGTGAATCTCACCATGCTCATATGCATATTTCATCATCAAACATGTAAATGCAAACTACATGACATACTCACATTAAGGCATGACAAAATGAAAAAATCATTTACTTAAAATCAGTTTTTGGGGTCGAACAACTTACAAATAAAACATTTTCATAAAACTAAATCCAGTTGGGAAGTACCACTTACTTTGCAAAAAGATAATTTTGCCCTTAACATAATTTTGCCTCAAAATTCGCATCGGACTTCCAATCATACTCAATTATGAACCTTGACGTATCCTGGGCATTATAATTATTTAAGAAAATCAGATTTCTAATTTTCTCTAATTTTCTTAATTTCTCTCATTTCCTCTTATTATTTCCTCAAGATTATGAAATAAATACTTCCTCATAAAATTTTTTCAATTTCTATTCTCAATAATTCCTAAAGCAATATTCCTAAGCCCTATAAATTTTCTCATAATTTTCAGAATCTATGTTCTATTTATTTCTCATTTTCTCTTTGATTTTCAAGCATCTATTGCCTAAAAAAAAATCCATAATAAATACTAATAATACATTTCTCTTCCAATTTCATCATCAAAAATTCTAAAATATCATTCTCATATTTTTGAAATTTTTGAAGATAACTCACATTTCCGCGGAGCGATTCGGTATTCTTTTATATTGCGACGAAGTCTCGATTTACGCATCCAACAACGCCTTCTACGACAAATTTTTACACAAACTACTAAACCCAGCCTATAAGATTTTTCTAGGATTTTTTTGATATTTTTTTTCTCTCTTTCTCTCTCTATTTTTTTTTTCTTTCTCTTTTTCAAATCTTTTTCTTACTCTCAAATCTTTCTTTTAACCTTTCTCCTTCTAATTTAAGTCCTCAAACCTTTCAAGTTTTCTCTATTTATAGGAGGTTGAATTAAGCTTAACATAATTGTAATGACCCACTATCTTTAATTATTTTATCACATTTTTTAATTATTTTTCACTAAATCTCACTAAAAATCCTTAATTATTTATCCATACCTTACTTTGTTTCCCACATTTCTCAATTATTTCACCTATTATTTTTGATTATTTGTCCACACCTTACTTTGTCTCCCACATTTCTCAATTATTTCACTCATCATCTTTAATTATTTTGTCATTTTTCTTAATTATTTTTCACTAAATCTCACTTATAATATTTAATTATTTATCCACACCCTACTTTGTCTCCAATATTTCTTAATTATTTCACTCATTATCTTTGATTATTTATCCACACCTTAATTTGTCTCCCACATTTCTCAATTATTTCACCCATCATCTTTAATTATTTTGTCATATTTCTTAATTATTTTCCACTAAATCTCACTCATAATCTTTAATTATTTGTCCACACTCTACTTTGTCTCCAACATTTCTTAATTATTTCACTTATTATCTTTGATTATTTGTCCACACCTTAATTTGTCTCCCACATTTCTCAATTATTCACCTATCATCTTTAATTATTTTGTCATCTTTCTTAATTATTTTTCACTAAATCTCACTCATAATCTTTAATTATTTATTCACACCCTACTTTGTCTCCAACATTTCTCAATTATTTCACTCACTATCTTTAATTATTTTGTCACCTTAATAATTTTTCACTAAATCTTCTTCTAAATAGATTGTTCTTTTATTTAATTCATTAATTTTAAACCTATTTTCTTAGCCTACTAATTAGCCCATTTATTTAGCCTTTTATTTCTTTCAACTTATCCCACTAACTCTAAGCCCATTTACTTAGTATTTATTTTTCCAATTTAGCCCATTAACTCTAAACCCATTAATTTTTTTTCAATTATAATCTCTAATTGATGTTAAAAATAAAAAATTAATTATTATTATTCTCAAAATACTAGGATATTACACAAGTACTTAAGGATGTTCTTAATTGCAATCCAGTATTTCTCACCTGGATCAGCCTGATATCTACAACATATGCTCAAAGCACATGCGACATTAGGCCTTGTACATAACATGACATATATGATGGAGCCAATAGCCAAGGCATATGGTGCTCGACTCATCCTATCTCTCTCATCTTGTGTCTTCGGACACATAGCCTTGGAGAGATGTATTTCATGTGATATGGGAAGATTTCTCCTCCTAGAATCTTCATGTTAAATCTCTTTAACACCCTGTCAATGGACGCGCTTTGGGAGAGTGCTAGTAACCTCCTGGATCTATCTATAGATCCTTATTCCCAGAATATAGGCTGCTTCTCCCAAATCTTTCATGGAGAAAATATTTTGAAAGCCATCATTTAACTGATTGCATCATGGGAACACCATTCCCTATGAGTAATATATTGTCCACATATAGGACTAAAAGGACCACCACGCTCCCACTAACCTTCTTGTAAACACAAGGATCAACTTCCCTTTTGTGAAATATCAAACCTTTTGATCTTTTCATCAAAACATTGATTCCAACTTCGGGATGCTTGCTTTAGTCCATAAATGGATCTATTCAACTTGAAAATCTTATTTGCATGTTTATGGGTGACAAAACCATTAGATTGTGTCATATACACATTCTTGACCAAGTTTCCTTTAATGAAATCTGTTTTGTCATCCATCTGCCATAACCCAGAGTCAATGTCAGACATTGCCTCATCATAGGTAGTAGGCTCATCATTTACAGTTAGAAGCACATCTTCATGTGCTGAGATGAGAAATCCATATCTCTCTTGCTGACAACGAAACCTCATCGACCTACGAGGTTTTTGTGTAGAAGGTTGGGGAACTGACACAACATCTTGTGTCTGATCGTCCTCAGGTTCCTGGAGGGAAATATTTGTTTGTGGTTCACCTCGAATCTCTTCGAGCTCAACATTTCTCCCACTGGCCATAGCGTCTAAGAATCCCTTCTCAAGGAATACCACATGCTTAGCAACAAAACACATTTTCTTCGTGTGGGTGGTAAAAGTAATATCCATTTGGATATCCCACAAACAAACATCTCATCGATTTGGGTTTTAACTCATTATTGTCAACACATTTGACATAAATTTAACAACCCCAAATCTTAAGGAAATATAGATTTGGCTTCTTTCATTTCCATATCTCATATAGAGTCGAGAACTGACTTACTTAGAACCCTGTTCAAAACAAATATCACGGTGAGGAGTGCATATCCCCAAAATGAAATGGGGAGTTCAGTGTGACTCATCATGGACCGGACCATGTCCAACAAGGTCCTATCCCTCCTTTCAGACACACCATTCATCTCTGGTGTTCTAGGTGGAGTCCATTGTGAGAGAATCACATTCTGATTCAGATGATCTAGAAACTCACCGTTCAAGTATTCACCACCTCAATCTGATCGAAGTACTTTGATGTTTTTCCCAGTTTGTTTCTCTACTTTAAATCTGAATTCTTTGAACTTTTCAAAAGCCTCAGATTTGTGTTTCATGAGATACACATAACCAAAACATGATCTATCATCAGTAAATGTTATGAAGTAGACATATCCACCTCTAGCTTGGGTGGACATAGGCCCACACATATCAATGTGCACAAGCCCTAGCACTTCTATGGCCTTCACTCCCTTTACTTTAAAATGAGACTTAGTCATTTTGCCAAGCAAACAAGATTCACAAGCACCTTATGATTCATAATCAAATGTGTCAAGATATCCAACTTTATACAAGTTGGATATGCGAGTGTCACTTATATGACCAAGGCGACAATGCCATAAATAAGTGCTATTTAAATCACCTGATTTAAGTCGCTTAATATTTATGTTATTGATAGGAGTATCAACATCAAGGACATACAAACAGTTACATATTGTTACTTTACTATAAAACAACTCATTTTTATAAAACGAACAACTATTGTTCTTAAATAAAAATGAATATCCATCATTGTCAAACAAGAATTAGAAATTATATTCCTAGTCAAACTAGGATTGTAATAACAGTTATGTAACTCTAACTCTAAATTTCAAAGCCATGCATGGTCTACTATGGAGTCAGAGTTTATTGCTCTGGATAAAGCAGATGAAGAGGTAGAATGGCTTTGAAATTTCCTTGAAGACATTCCACTGTGGCCAAAGCCTGTAAATGCCATATGTATCGGTTGTGATAACTTTGCTGCCTTAATGTGAGCTAAAAATAATGTCTACAATGGAAAGTCGAGACATATCAGGCACAAGCATAATTCAATAAGGCAATTGCTTACTAATGGCATAATCTCTATTGACTATGTAAGGTCTAAGGAAAATTTGGCAGATCCTTTGACTAAAGGATTGACGAAGAAGCAAGTCTCCTATACATTTAAGGGAATGGGGTTAAAACTTGTGAAATGAATTTTTCGGTGGTAACCTAACCCAGTTGACTGGAGATCCCAAGATCTAGGTTAAATATGCAAACTAGCTAGAACAATTCATACTACACACTAAGGAACATTTAGTTTCTCTTAGTTCCCTGGTGGCAAAGAGAGTGTGTGATTTGTCGGTGGTACAGATAATGTTGATATCTTGTTACAAGAGGAATAATGACAAAATACTCTTAATCAATGGTTACCTATGTGAGAGTAGAAATTGATCAGTACTTCTATGAGAATTGTTCTAAGGGCTTGGGTTCTTTAGAGCTCTCATGAATACATGATATTGTCCAAGACCAAAATATACACAATCGTATAAAACTCGAAAGTATAAGACGAGTTGTGTGTGATATCTGTTGTCTTCATTTACCACCAAAAGGATAGATCAAGAGTTGGGCTCACTATTTCTTTGATAAGTTCGATAGATACTCACTAAGGAAGGTTCAAGTCCAAAAGACACCTTGCCTAATGCATAACTTGTTTGTTTGCTCTCTGTGGCGTCGTGTCAGTTTATTTGATTTGACACACTTACACTCATGTGGGGGATTGTTGTGTTTTATAGTGTGTGAGTGTGGGTGTTTGTCCCACATTAGTTATGTAAAGAGATGAGAATGGGAATTTATACTTCTCCCTCTAACTTGGGGTTGGGCCCTAAGGGGCACCCAGATTTTGTGAGCGGGCGAACCTCTTAGGCCTTGCGCCCCACGGTCGCCACCGTCCATCCGATCGGTTGGACGGGCGATGTAACACCCCGCTTTCTCGAGTGCATTATGAGTTGGGACAATTCCGGGACAATACTTTTTTTTTTCAAACTTAATTCTAAATCACATCATACCTCGAATCCGTCCCAGAATTCCCATACATTGATCTCGAAAGAAAATCATTATACACATCAAATGCGGAAGCAAAGATCGAAACCTGATATCTTAACATTAATCATAAATAAATTCTTACATCTTCAACATTCCTCAAAACGTTCAAAACCTAAAGTAGCAGAACTTAAATGCAGGGGTTACGTTACATACATTTCATTTCTCATGTACTCTGCTAAGTGCCATTCATATCTCATTTATCCTCATATCTGTTACAATCTCCACCTGGAACATTTGAATATTCCAGGCGCAAAACCCAAGTTAGATGATGAATCATCTAAGTAAGAGTATAGAAAATATATTTCGTGCATGAATGCAATGTCTTTCATCGTAGGTGTCAACTGCACCTCTCATGCTACCTACCATTTTTGCGGCCCCCTCTTTCAAAGCCGAGGTGTATGGGTGCACCCTTGGTAAAGCAGCGGTGCCAGTTCGTACTCCCTACGGCCTCAAATGCGAGTGATCAATGATATCAACGTGTATTTATGCATTTCATAGTCATGTCATGTATGCAGTCTACGTGATGAATTCATATCAAGGCATGTCAATATGATGAAAACATTTTCGAGAAACGTAAACCACTTACTAACCAAGCATTTTCCATAAAACTAACTTTAATTGGAGAGTATCACTTACCTTCTCAAGCTTATCGGGCTACCTCAATATCCGTGCCTTGCCTTGTGCATCACCTCGATTTGCCTGCCAACCTCAAAATTAGACAAGTCACTTCAACTTAATTCTCGAAGGATCCTAATCACCATAATTATTTAAATAAATATTAAAACCTATTTTTTCATAATTTCTGGCATTTTCTATAATTTTCTCTCTATTTATTCCTATTTTTCCTTAATAAATCCAGATTAAATATTTCTAAAATATTTTCTCAAATATTTCACTAAAACAATTCATAAAATCATATTATTGAATTTTTAAAATTTTTTAAAAAATTTTACTCACCTTAATTTAGCATCTCTGACTTTCTCGATATGCGTGCCATAATTCTTGAATTGCGTGCCCGAACCGTTTTTCTTGTCAAAATCTTTGGGATATTACCAAAATATAATTTGCTATTTTCTGGAATTTTTTTGGGATTTTTCTCTTTTTTTCTATTATTTTTTTCTATTTCTTTCTTTTCTCCTATTTTCTTTTCTTTTTTCCTTTTTTTTTTTCTTCCCTCCTTCTTCTTCCCCTCTTCTTCTTCCTCCCGCCTTGCTCCTGCGCGCACCATTCTTCTCTCTTTTTTTTTTTTTTTTTTTCTCTTCCCTTTTTAACTTTTTCTTCTCTTCTTTCTTTATCTTTTTTTTTTCTTTCTTTTTGTTTTTTTTTTTTTCCTTCTTCTCCCTTCTTCTCCTCCTTTCCTCCTTCTTCTCCTTCTTTCTTCCTGCTTTCTGCAACTGTGCAGCCAACTTTGGCCGCATTCGGCCTCGTCGATCGTTGCTCCGACCTCTATCGAGCCCACCCGACCTCGCTGAACATCATTTGAGCTTGTTGGACCTTGCCCCAGCTGCTGGCCGACCTCCGCATGCGCTGCCATGGCCGCGGCTTGCGGCCATGGTGGCTGCCCGCACGTTGCAGCTGCTTCCGGCTGCCCCTGTAGCTGCCTCTGGCCGTCGATGTGAGCTCTTGGCTCCCTCTCGATCTCTCTCCTTCTCCTTCTCTCTCTCGGCCAAGCCCGAGCCCCCTGCCCCTTCAATCTCATTCTTCCTCTCTATTTATAGGCATCCCGCCCCTCTCCTGGCTAGCTTGCCCATACCTCTTGGCGTGGAAAATCTTCCATAAATCTTGTAGGACATGGTGATTTTTGCGTGAGAATTACTCCATAAATCGTGGCCGATTGCAGCAGGGTATGGGCTGTTAGAGATATAGAGTTGCAGAGGAATGGGTTGCTGCCATCCACGCACACACAGCACATCCATATTTATATATATATATATATACTATATATCACAATAATAGATATAAAAATTGCATATTAATCCTCAATTTTCTCATAATATCCCTAGGGAAATTCTTTTATTATAATTATGCCCTTAAATCTCAAATTAATTTGTATTACAATACCGAAAATACAAAATTAATAACTTCAAAGTTACTTGATTTAAACGATTTTGTTCCAATGTCCTCATCGGGCTGTCGTTTCATCCTGAAACCAATGAAGGGTTGCTCATTATCCAAAACCGGAGCCCCCATAGGATTCCGTTTATTTTTCGGGGGTCTCCTACAACGATTCGGTTTTACGGCCTAAATGGTAGTTGTATTTTAGCTGTACCGAAAATTGTCCCTAATCCAATTTCTTTTGATACCATAAATTCTATTTCGATACGCTCGTCGAGGCCATATAATTTTCCTTAGACAATTTCACTCCGAGGCATTCCCTACAGTTGATTTGGTACTTATAACTATTATCAAACCAATTTTTCAGTATTATAAATTTATTAAAATTACGTGACAACCTTATCTAAACATGGGGTATTACAGGCGAGGTGGGTTGATTTAAATATATATATATATTTATATAAAGGAAATAAAAATCAATTTCTTTATTCTTTTTTTTTTATTTCCTCTCTTTCAAGCAGTTGTCTAGTTCTTGAAGTGGCCTTCATTAATCTTGTTACTGCTTCGATTGCCCCAAGCGACGGGCATTGATGCCTACGTTCAATGCCAGCTTGAATGCAAAGTCTGTTCGATCTCCCGACCTAGCCTATAAAAGGCTGATAGCACCTCGTTTAGAGTTCGAAGTGTTCCTTTCCCCCTCCAAGTTCCATCTGTCACAGAGAGCAAGTTCCTTTTGAGTTCTACCAGATCCGGCCGATCGTGGTCACCGTCCGTTGGAATAGACCATTACATCCTGTTGACAGTTGCCAGAGCTTGCGAGTGACTGGAGCAGGGCGTTATTGTTTTTAAGTTAGCGTCTCCCACGTGCCTTGGTGTCACAGCTTTCCTAGTTGCCAACTTTCTCATCGAAATTTGGTTTTGCGTCCTTGACTCTACCTGCTCTGTTGCTTTTTATATCATATTGTTGTGGTTATTTGTTAAGTACACTGCAACTGGGGAAATTCCTTTGTTGCTGTTACATGTTCTGTTCGTACTGTTTTTGGATATTTTGGGGCTTTGGCTAATTGTGTAGTTTTCTTACAAAATTGTACTACTATTCCAACACAAACTTCACAAATCTTGTTGGGGGTGATTTACCTTTGGTAGACCATAAACCATATTTTTGTCTCCTAAGACTCTTAATGCTTCGAAATTTAAATGGCCATATCTTTTATGCCATATTGTACCTTCATCTTCCTTGATAATCTTAAGGCATTTAGACTGACTTACAATTAAATGGAATGGGAACACATGATTTTTGGCAGTCTTTTCCGCCATAACCATAGTTGTTAAGGGCACGCCTAGGCGCTAGTTCAACGCCTCGCATGGGCCTAGGCAAGGCAAGGCCAGGCAATTTCTGTGAGGCCCTCACCTTGCATGGTGAGGCGCTGAGGCGAGAGGCACGCCTCATAAAACCTAGATTTTAATTAAAACCTAGGTAGCCCAATTCGCTCCTCACTCCATCTTCCTCCTGACTCCAGCTGCGCTTGCATCATCTCTTCCTTTCCTCTCTAGCCTCCATTTTTCTCAGTTTCAGTATGTATACATTTTTTTAGTTTAAGTAAATGTCTACATTTTCTTTTAAATGTAAATAAGAAAATACCCCTCATTTGGATTCAATAAAAATATCTAAAAAAATCAAAATCCATAACAATAAGAAAATAGAATTTTTGTTTTAGTATAAACTCGAATTTAGCGATTTTATCATCCCTAAAATACATACCTACTATTTCTTGAAAAATTTATTAAAAATCAATTTAACAATAATGGATATTAGCTATCAAAATACCGAAATATAGTTTTTCAAAATGAATACATTTTCTTATATGTCTCTTTATAATGTGCTAATTTTCAAGACTTAGAAAAATAGCATTTTTCAAAATGAAAACATTTTCTTGATTGTGAACTTGTAGTGTTTATTGATTGCGAAGAATACTAAATCTTGTCCAAAATGCCCTTCATCAGTAAAATAAGAGATTAAAGAGTAAATGCAAAAGAAAAAAATAACAGGGATGAGCGAAATATGACACCGTTAGATGGTGATTTTCAATTTGGTGAAGGGTATGATGATAATGATGAGGAGCTGCCTCAAAGTAGGAAAATACCCAATGTATTAAACAAACTCGATCACAATCGGGTTCAATTTTGGCTTCGACTTCAAAGCAGCTAGTAACTCAGGTGATTGAAAAAGAGAAGGAAGGTAAGACAGAGACCAAAGATGATGAAGACTTGGAAGAGAGAGAAGAATTGGGACATGAACAAGAAGATGAATGGGTGATTGAAAGGGATGATGAAGATATTGACCTTGATGTTGATGATCTCCTTGATGATGATTGATTAAAACTTCTTTATTGATTGTGAACTTGTAGTGTTTATATGTTTGTTTAGAACTTTGTATGATGATTAGTACTTGTTTGAATTTGAAACTTTAAATTTGAACTTTGATGATATTTTTAGTTTAGAATTTGTATGATAAATGAATCAATTTTGATGTTGTTAGTTTAGAATTTGAAGATAATAAATCATTAATGATATGTATTTGTTATTATTGATAACTTGATAGTTTTTTTTTATGATTTTACAAGATTTTGAGTTTTTTTTCTAAAAGGCGTGTCTCGCTTCTCAGAGGCGCGCCTCACCTTATGGGCCTTGCACATCAAGCTCTAGAACCCTTTGCGCCTTTCAGAACTATGGCCATTTCTTATCACGCATGGAAAGTGCAGTCCATTTCATTTGGATGTTATATCCACAACTATCCCATGTTGAGAATGTTATATATTTTTCTTTTCTAGTACATAGTATACGTACATTGCTGATGTAGCGATGATCACTAATCTTTAATTGTAGTATGATCTTGCCTTTTCCCTTGACAGACTTTTGTGGCAAATCGGAAAAATGATGATGCTGCTGCAATCTTCGTCAAGCTCTACAAAAAACTCATTTCTCCCACACATATGATTGGATTAGCTAGTATCTAAATACCAAACACTTGAATTTCTAGTGTTCATACCATTATAGGCCATTAGCAGGACCCCATCATCTTGCTTTTCTTCATCATTATTAGCATAATTAATTTTCTCATCTTTCTTTGGAGTAGCATTCAGAGGCATAATAACCATTTTTTTTTGCAATTATAGCATTGTATGACGGATTTATCTTACTTGCAATTTGACTAACGTCCACAACCTTGTCCTCTGCCACAACTGTCTCCACGTCCTCTTTGACTTGATGATCCTTCTCCATCATTATTTTTGTCAATCTCTCTAGGCTGAAATTTGTCACCATAGATTCTTCCTCAATGACTTCCTCGTTAATCTTGGGTTCAGAGTTTAGCTTGCAAGGCTTGCTCAAGAGGCTTGTCATCACCCTTGAGCCTTTCTTTGTATGCTTGGAGTGAGCCTATCCATTGCTTCATAGTTATCTCTTTAACCATGTTGGAAGGTACTCCTTCCTTCTTCTTAATCCAACCACGGTGTATGTGTGCGTTGTGTAAGAGACCAAACTTGAACAACGAGGAAGAATATCTTATTGTCGGATTTGGTCAAACACTTTGATACAAGGGCTATTTATAGGCTAAAGCTTAAACAGAAATACAATACATTAAGGGTTTTATTGGAATTCCAGAAGGCTTTCTCGATTTCTTCTACCATGCTGTATATGTGGGCTTCCTCAACTTCTTCTTCTTCTTCTTCTTCCAGATTCATTTACTTTGCCTAGACTTCGGTGCAAGTTTAAATTTTCAACATGTGTCACTTAGTGTTAATGAAGTCATAAACTTCGTATCGAAAGTTGCAGCTGCCGCCGACAACTCTCCCTCCTTGTTTGTCCTCGCAGCAATCTGGGAACTCACTGATAGCATCCTCAAGGCACTTCTTGCAGTCCTTTCCGGAAAGATCTCTGGTGCATTGCACCAGTCCGTGCACTACCGTGTTGATCAAATGTATGGGACCAACAGCATCAAGCTTTTGCTCCCCGGTGGCGTACAAGACTGGGCTTGTATAAGCTTTGTTCACCAACCGGCTTAGCAGATTCTTCGTTTTCTCGTTGAAATCCGGCTCTTCCGCATCGTCCGCGTTGAATAGATAGAATTTGTGCTTGTTGTCGATCTGCCCAAAGAAGGCCTCGTTCGAGTACTTGTACAGGCAAGTATCGTACCTATTAGAAGAACAAAAAATTTAGAAATATTTTTAAAAATTTTAATGTTTTCTTTTGACCTCCTTCTTGACTTCAATGATTTACTTTCAATTACACTTACACCCCTGTGGCTTTAGCTATTATCACATAAATATATTATAAGTTACTTTAATAGGCTATGGCCTCTGATGCATGAAAATGCTGAAACAATACCATTTCGACATTTCTAAAAAGTTTACTATCCTGGAACATTAAGAAACATCAAAAAAAAGTTTTTGGGCAATTTTTATAATTTTCAAAACGTTTTTGGACATTTCGAAATATTGGAAAGATCAAAATAATATAATCGATAAAAGAAAATATACATACATATATTTACATATATAATTGAACTAAAAATAGCTTAAACAAAGACAAACCGTATTCATATAATTTAAATTTGAGCCGAATGTAAATTAAGAGTACCATACGATGGCTCCTTTAGTGGAAGGGCAAAAGACTCTAATCTTTCTACTTGCTTCTATGATGCAGTCTGTGCAGTTCGACTTAGAGGTGTCGCCCCTGCAGAGGGCCAGGCCATTGGCTCGGGTTAGGGCCTGGCCAACCGAGCCAACTCCAGAGCCGGTTGGGGGAACATTGGCTTGGAGGAGGCTTGCTAGTTTATCCAAGCTGGAATCATAGCCAGGGCTTGTAGAGTTCTTGTCGAAGCAAACATGGAAGAGAGAGCCTGCAGAAAGAAAAGGACTGGAGAAGCAGAGCATAAATGGAATGATCAAATATGGCTTTGAGGAATAATGCATTTTGATTTTGGATGAAAAATTGGGATGTGGGTGTCTCTGTATTATGATGGGTTAGTGCATTTTTTTCAAACGACTTGCACCTTTATATAGTAAAAATAAATAAATTAAGATGACCAATAGATTCCATAAATGGTGCATTCCGCAATCATGATGTTACTCAATTATTGAGTTTGTGTAGAGTGTGTCAAATTTGATAACTTAAATTATTAGAGTTTATTTCAATAAGTTAGTGGACAATAGACATGATATCTTTATGTTCCTTTTGGTGACTTTATTTTGTTTATATCTTGATTTGGGGTGTAAGGAAGGAGAATGAAATATTTTTATAAATATATCTATTGCTTTTATTATCTTATCCTGGTTATTTCTTTACTTATTTATTTATTTAAAAAAAAAATATTATTGTAACTTTATTTTTTTAACTATTTTGTCACTTTTTATTTTCTATCAAAACAAACTAAAGTTATATTAGGTTGATTTATGTTTCATTCTTCTTAAACAATAAAAAAATAACTAATCTTATGTTACTTTTTTGATCTTACATTTCATTATATTACATACTATTTCATTATTTACCTGATCTCTCTTTCAAACATAGCATTAAGGACTTGGAGTTTTCTCCCCCAAAAAACTATTACTTGGATAATTTGTAATTTTTTGTGTAAAAGCTATATTGGATTACTTCATTAGGGTAGAATCATGGGCATGAATATTGAGACCAAACCAAGTTAAGTTCCTATATCTTTATATTTATTTAATTTAACGATAATGATAATTGTTAAAATTAATATAAGTGTTTTAAATATTATATCTTATAGAATAACAAATTGGGACTACCAAATACAACAAAATGTCACTATTGATAAATGATAATAATGGCATTCTTTGAAGCGGCTGACCTTTTGTTAGTGGGAAGCCTTCTGAAAATTGTTATTTGCATGCCCACTTAAAATGAATCTCTTATGGCTTGCCCTAATATTTTATGTTTAGCAATATTATGCCCTTAATTTTATCCAAAAATTAATGATTAGTTAAACTTGATTTTTTAAGTCCATCAAATTTAAAAATACATGCCAGGCCTTCCAATAAACTGTGGGTCCATGTGAAATTTTATTGTGATATTATGAGTTTTTGTATTTTTAGATAAATTACACTTAACATTCTTAAAATTCAGTAAAAAGATATTAAAATTTGACAATTTATCAATCTTTTTCTCTCTATTTGATTCGGCGATGGCTAAACTATCGCCAAACCGGAGAAAAAGAGAGGGCAACATACAATCGAATTGTGGTTAAAACTTTTACATTTATAAAGTAACAATATAAGGAAAATGTAATTAGAGTTGTAAAGTCCTGAGCAATTTCGTCATTTTTCAAATATCGAAAATATCTTTACTTTTTAATCAAACCTCAAGGGCATTGAGTATAATTTATCTTGTATTTTTTGCTAATTATTTATTATTGATAATGTGAGGATTAAGGTAAGGCAATTTTATGGAGGGATGTTTTTTTCTTCTTTTTTTCTTTTTTTCATGAGTGAATGGGTATTCCACTTGCATATTGAAGTTGGCCTCATTCATCATATTGTATTGGTACATATTATGTTTTGCACATGTGAGAATGAGTGTACATGGGCCAAGAGCCCCATTTCAAAAGACTCATGAGAAGATAAACCCTACAAGTTCAAAAAAGTCTACCAAGCAAAAAGACTCGGGAGACCTTCTTTAGTGGAGGGCTCTTTAATTATGGGACTCCCTTGACAAGACTCAAAAAAGAGGTTCTTAAACCCTCTTGAGCAGTCTTTGTGAGAGATTCTCCTAATATTTAATGTAAACTGTTGTCTCTAAAAAATTTAAATAGACAATGCTAAGATTATGAGAGACTCCATCACCTGTCATCTAATGTCTCTATAAATAAGCGATGACTCTTTCTCTCCAAAGTATGCAAGTACATCATACTAAATTCTCTATATTCTATTCTAACTTTCGATTGGTTTAACTTAAGTATTTAATGGGCTATGCAGGGAATACCTTACGTCGTTTAATCAACTTTATTTTTACATAATCTCGATAGCTTGAAATGATTGCCCAACATTTATGTTATTATTATTATATATTCAAGCAATAACAATCTTATTAATTTTTTAAAATTATTGAAAAAAGATGAGGGCCAACCTAATTAAAGGACATTTCAAGAAGTGGATACTTTTTTTTTTAATTTCTTCAGTGGACATTCCAACATCTGTGCCCATATAGGTTGTGTCGACCCAATACGTTGGTCTTTTTTTTAAAATAAAAAAAATTGAAATACAAAAGTTAAGATGAATAATATTTTAAATTCTTTCAGTAAATAAGAGATGAAATATTTACACTTAAAAATCTTCAAAAACATAAACTTGAGATGGGACTAGTATAAAAGCAAATATTATTTTGATGAGAATAAATGATTAACATTTTCAATCAATCTTGAGGTAGCACATGTTTTAAATCGGGTGAATGTTCAGCATTGAATGTATATAGATTGTGTCTGTATTCAGATTTATATGGGGGATGCATCAGGAAAAAATGTTACACACTCCTGAAAATTAGTTGAACGAAGCTGATTAAAAAAAGAAAAGAAAAAGAGATAAATAAACCATTGAATAGAAGGCATGTGGTGAAAGGTAAGCCGAAAGACACTGTCACCGCTTGGGGTGCCTCTGGTCCTTCGCGTGGTAAACACAACAACCTTTGCAATTAATAAACATGGTTAAGCGGGAATGGCTTGAACTCTTGAGCCCATGCCCGGAGGCCATGCCTAGTCACATCTCATATGGGGTGCTCAACGAAAATCACGCTTTGACCTTCCTCGTGAAAATTATAAAAACCCTCAGTGTTTTGATGGAAATATACATTAACTCCATTTCTATTCATTAATTACTCCAATCATTTTCTATAAATTGGGTATTAACTTAACGGTCGAAGCATATACAAACTAAGGGAGAATAGCCCTAAGATATTGCAGCAAAAAAATTTGTGTTGACAGGGGTCCCATTCTTTAGCAACATCAATAGGCCCCAACTTTAGTAGTATTCCTTGCTTGGGATCCTCTCTGAGTAACATGCCTCTACGCTAAGCACCTTCTACTCAAAGTCAATAAAATGCCACATAAGGAGAGGCGTCAGCAACTCAAGTTCCTAAGTTGGTTACCACAAAGTGACTGGCTAATCTAGAGCCACAAGTCTGAGCCTTGACACAGGTGCTTAGGATGTTTGTTAACAATTAGTAGCAACCGAGACACGTCTTCCTATCCCACCATACTTGGTAGTAAGAACAGGAATGAGACCTTCGATGATAACACCACAGAGAATCAGAGTCGTCCATACATCCTTCCAACAATGACCAAATATCAAAGAAGGAAAGAAGGTGTTAAGATTAGGAGCACTTTTAATCAACAGTTCTCACCCGAAATTCACACAACAACAGAAATATAAAATTGTAATTGAAAATAATAAGATAATAAGGAGAAAGACAACCAAACCATAAGAAAAGACAAGGATTTATCCTAGTTCGAACATATTTAAATTAGTCTTACATCCAGCCGCAGTCCAAGAGCAATCCACTAGAATTCCAGTCAAGAATCAGTGCACAAGAAACTCACAAAAACCTTCTTCTCTCTCTATCACACTAATACATTGCCTTCAACCCGAGATTACAAAAAACTTCTTAACTTCATGGCTTTCCTCTCACAGCAATTCTCGTATTCAAAAAGAGTAGAAATCGAATGATCAGAATCATTCCAGTCCGCCTATCTATCTATTTATAGAAGGTTTGACGAAAATTATAAAGGATAAATAAAAAACAACACAATATCTATTCTACCCTTTTATAACCAACTTAATTAGAACCTATCTAACTAACTTGTTTCTGGTTATATCATCAATCTGATTTCTTCTGATTCCTTTGTAAGCATTCAATTATTCTGTGCAGTTTCTTCATTCACAGTAACTCTAATATCAGAATTTTAAAACTTATAATTTTCACATACACATTATTAATCAAGATTACATTCCTTGATCCATGATGGTTAATTGAGAAGATGAAAATCTGCAAAGGAATAGAATCAAAGTAAACCAGAAATCTGTTCTCTCTCTTCACCTTTTTCTATTATTAAATATTTTTTTATTGATGGAACATGTTCACATTTATAGGTAGAGAGAGGCAATTTTCGTAGGCCAAAAAATTGCCACTGTCCATCAAAGTAGGCGGTTAAAAAATCACCCAATTCTCAAATTGACCAATGAAATTTTAACCCACTAACCACTTTAATTTTATTTATTAATAATATTATGTGAGCCACAATAATAAGTCTTACATTCTCCCACTTGGCTCACATAATATTGTCTCATTATATGATATGTAACATAATGGGCATATCATAAAGCTAAAATCTCTCATACATTGGCCACTTAATATATCATCCTTAAAAAAAATAAAAAATATCATCCTTAAGTAAAGACCAATATGATTCATGGCAGTTGTACATCATTATTTTGACATACTCCCTTCCATATATTGCAATATAAATCTTCACTTAACATGATATGTAATGAGAAGTTCGATAATTATATAACAATAATGTCTTCATAAAAACTATCCCTCTCAACATTCACATAATCCATTCATGTATATACCAATAATTAGGACATGAATAATTCTTTTTTCAAAACAGTACATAAATGAGCACAGAGTGTCAAATACACAAATATCATAAGATTACATAATATCAATGATCATTTGCAATAATGCCCATTTTTTTGACATGTTCATTAAATGTCTTTGGTGACAATCCTTTCGTTAATGGATCTGCAATCATAAGATTAGTGTTAATATGCTCGATTGACACTCTTTATTTTTGAACCTCTTCTTTAACGACAAAGTACTTCAATTCCATATGTTTAGCACCTTCAGAGTTCTTGTCATTCTTTAAAAAGAAAATTGCTATGAAATTATCACAATAAAGTTTTAGCCACTTGGCAATACTGTCGACAATCATAAGCTCTGAAATAAAGTTTCGTAACCAATTTCCTTGAACAATGGCCTCAAAGCGTGCCACAAATTCGACTTCCATAGTGGATGCAACAATGACAGACTGCTTTGCAATTTTCCATGATATTTGTAACACCCCGCCTTTCACTACAAGAATTTCGAATTTTAGCGACGTAATATTTCAGTTGCTAAATCTAAAAATCTGTTGCTAAATCAATTTAGCGACGGACTTTTTTCGTCGCTGAAGCAATCGTCGCTATCTTTTTTTGCGACGGATCCGTCACCAATTTAGCGATGAAAATTTTTCGTCGCTAAATATATATTTTTTTAAATTTAGCAACAGAAATTTCTGTCACTATTTTTTAAAAAAATTAAATTTATTTTAGCAACAGAATATTCTGTCGCTATTTTTAAATTTTTTTATAAAATATATTTTTTATTTTTAAAATATTTTTTTATAAAAATATCTTTTATTTTTTTCCGTCGCTAAGGCATATTTATAAAAAAAATTAAAAATAAAAAAATTAAAAATAATAATAATAATTTAAAAATAAAAAAATATTTACACTACAATCCTTACAAACATAAAATTATTAAAAAAAGAAGATAATTAATTAATCCTTAAATATTTAAACTTTAAATATAATCAAAAACAGAATAAAATTAGAATCCTAACAAACATTTCTAATAATTTATTGAAAATAAATAAAATATATAAATAAATAAAATAACACACACAAAAAAAGAAAGAAGCATAAAAAATATATGAGCAGCAAACAACATAATAAATAATTTTTTAATAAAATAACATAAACAAAAACATATAAAAGAAATAAAAGAACATTTCTTTCACTGAAAAAACATACAAAAGAAATAAATAATTTCTTTCTTTTTTGCTTGGAAAGAAAAAAAAATTAAACAGAAAAAACTAAACTAATACTAAAAACACTTCAAATTTACATAAATTTAACATGAGCTGCAAACAAATTTTAAAAATCAAAAGTAAAATAAATATCCAAAAAATAAAAAAAAAAATAATTTAACCTTGGCGAGAGCGAGGGCGAGGGGCTGCAAGCGAGAGATGCAGGCTAGGGCGAGGGGCAACGAGTGAGGGTGAGCTGTGAGCGAGGGCGACTGAGAGAGCAAGCGAGAGACGAGGGTGAGTCGCGAGTGAGAAACGAGGGCGAGCAGCGAGAGGCGAGGGCGATGCAACAAGCGAGAGCGAGAGAGAGATGGGGAGACAGCGAGGGCGATGGTGAGGCCGCGAGCGAGACAGCGAGCAAGAGGCGAGATCGAGTGAGGGTGAAGCAGCGAGTGAGAGCAAAAGCGAGAGAGCGATGGCAAGACAGTGAGGGCGAGGGCAAGGCGACGACCGAGAGCGAGGCCTCGAGCGAGAGGGGAGATTTAGTGAGGGCGAAGTAACGAGCGAGAGTGGGGGGAGGGCGAGGCAGTAAGTGAAAGCGAGGGCGAGGGCAAGGGCGAGAGATGAGGGCGAGAAGCCAAAAAGGGTTAGAGATTTGAAGGGAAAAGAGACTTAGGGATTTTTGGGGGAAAGGGAGGGGGGATTTGATTAAGAAAGAGGCGAGGAGTTTCCTGCCTCTTGGATTTATTTTTTTAATATTTATTAATTAAATAAAAATTAATATAATTTATAAAAACAATAGAAATAATTATTTAATTGATAAAAATAATATAATTTAAATAAAATTTTATTATTAAATAATTTAAATAAATCCTTATCGTAATTATCTAAAAATTTAATTATATTATAAATCTAATAATTATAATAAATTAATTTGATATATTGAATTATTTATTAATAGTTTGTTATCTTAAAAAATTAATTTTTTTTTCTATAAATAAAAATTATACTAAACGAATTTTAAATTGCTGAATTTCATCTATAACTCAAAGACAAAATTAAAGAGCACAATTAATAGAGAGATATATTTATTTTTTTCTTGGTCAACATTAATGTTTTATACATAACACTTAAACTTTAAAAATAAAAATTAACCCATATAGTTATTTTATAGTATAATTATTAAGGGGAAAAACCATTCTATATCTTCATCCGAAAACCATTCTGAACTTACCTTAATATTCTGTTATCCTGATTAATACATGTCACTTCTCTGGTTGTTTATTATGAATGACTTAATTGTACATTTAATTATGTTACAATGTTTATATTCTATATAATGACATATGATGTTGTTATCAAGTATAAGATACAATGTCATCCATATATTTTGTTTTTTAAACTTTTTAGTTTAGCAAAAAATTCACCTATTTATAAAGAAAAAGAGATTGACAAATAGCTTCTAGACTTCTTTTAATATAATGTAATCCCTCAATATTGTTTCATTTTTTTTATTTCTAAAATTTAAAATAAAGAAAATTTCAATAATATTATGATTTTTAAACTTTTTATTTATTTTTCAAATATAGTGTTTGTCTAGATTTTGTACACATTTAATAAATATTATAAATAATTAATTATTATACATTTAATATAATTTTTTATTTTATACACATGAAATATATTAATTGATATAGTTAGAATTTAGTAATATTATGATTTTTAATATTATTATATTTATTCAAATTTTATAAATTAATTTTTTTATATTCATCTCATGTTTAAATGTATATTTAATTTTTTTATAAAATTTAAATATTTATATATTTAAATATTCATCCCAAATTTATATATTTATAAATTAATTGAATAAAAAAATTAAAAATTAAAAATTAAAAATTAAAAAATTAATTTTATTTTTTTTATTTAAATTATTTTTAATTTTAATTTTTTATTATAAAATTTAGCTACGAAAATCTATTTTCGTCGCTAAATTTTAATAATAAAAAATTTAGAATTAAAATTTTATTTTAATTATTTAAATTAATATTAAAATTAATTTTTTATTTTTAAATTTTGTGACGGAATTTATTTTTCGTCGCTAAAATTAGTGACAGAAATAAATTTTGTCGCTATATAATTTTTTTTTGTTTTTTTATTATTATTAAAATTTAGCGACAAAAAATTATTTCCATTGCTAAAATTAGCGACGAATTATTGTTTCCGTCGCTAAAAAATATATATATATTTTTATTTTTTTAGCGACGGAATTTTTTTCCGTCGCTAAAATTCGTTGCTAATTCTCTAATTTTTTTTTTTTTTTGCAATCCATTGCAATTCCGTCTCTATTCCGTGACTAAAAATTCGTCGCTAAATCTCGTTTTTCTTGTAGTGTTCCTAAGGCGTTAGGAACGTAAGATTCCGGAGATATATTTTTTTTCATTAGAAACTCAACATAAAAATCGTTCCCTGAAGATCCCGTTATACCTTCTCAGTATATATCAACTTAGAATCATTAATAAACTAAGACAGGTGAATCACCTCAAATGCGGAAGCTAGATCAAAATCTCAATAGAACATAATTGAACTCATCATAATAGAACATAATCGAACTCACTTTATTCATAACATAAAGCCAAACCAACGTTTTATATGACGTTATCAAAATAAACAACACAATTGAAAACGACATACTATAAATTATCCACTAATCGCCGTCACTCCTCGACAATCCTTTTTCCCTTTGCACTGCTGCTTTCACTTGTAACGTTTAAATATTTTAGGGACAAAGTCCATATTAGATGCTGAATCATCTAAGTGAGAGTTCAAAAACACATTTTCATGAATGAATGCAAGACATGAAATAAATCAACACAACCTGGCAAGCCCTAGCTAAGAGAATCCCACACAACGCTCAACCCTACCACAGAGAGAGAGCAATCTCTCTATAGGCTATGCCACCATACCGACACATCGACACGACGTGGTTTTAGCTTAAGAGGTGCAAGGTTAACGCATCTCCCCAACATCTCGGGAACAATCGTTACCACTCCTGGTCTAGGAGGGTTACATCAACGTTGGAACCCGTCTCACCACAATTACGTCAAGGATTACTTTCCCACTCAAAAGCATCTAGGAACCACTATCCAGTCCCAACTCAAATTCCATATGGACCACCTAGTCATCCCAGTGCAACTTTCTTGACCATACGGCCTGGCACGAAAATCGAGACAATTATCCCGGCATGCACACCAGCACAAGATACCCCTATATATTATTCTGGAAAAGCCCTTGGGGAATTACGGTTACACTATCCAGACAACATTTTAGGTTGACATCCCATATGAACAACATAAAACGTATGACAATGCCACATTTCACAACTCAATGCATCATATAAACAACGTTTTATAAAATACAATGCACAAGTATAAAACATTTTAGGGACGAACCTCTCTCATGAAACCAATCGTCACCGGTTACAGCTCGCATGCAACAAAACCATTTTCCATGAAATCACAACACATTTAGATAGAACAAGTACCAAGTTTTTATGGCAGAAGTACCCAGAATAAGTTAAGTTTTGGGTAAACTACTCACCTTGAATGTATTCGTAAACCTGCCATGAGTAGATGCAGTAAGTTGTTCAACCAAATCTCGCATCTTTGACATTTGTTGTCGAACGTCATTCAGCTCCTGAGCCTGCGAATTTATCTGCTCCGCCTATAATTTTATTTTCTCTATCATTTCTTGTATAACCTGATTTTCATTAAGACTAGATGAGGTAGTGGATGAGTTGCCAACTTCAAAAAATTTCAATTGGGATAAGAATCTCGTGCCGTAAATCCTCTTCTTCTTATTTTGCCTGCCGGTAGCCTGAATGAATATTTGGTCGCAATCTGGTTACGCAGGCTCCTCAGACCCCTCATCCGGTTGAGTCGCTTGTTCCAACAACTGTCTGTATGTTTCCTGCGACAATTTAAGAAAAAAATATACAATAAATCAGTTACGAATATTAAATCTTACGCTAATTATAATAATGATATTATTTATAATTAAAAAAGACTTACAACGACGCTCGCAGAACGTCTATCGACATACATCTTTTGTCCTTCCTCAGTGTTTTTAGAATGAGTTCGTTCAAAAAGTTCAATCAGTGTGGGCTCCCTCCCAAACTCTCGTGTCTAAAAAAAGAATATAGAATTAACAATTTTAATAATAAAAAATGATAAATATTAACAAATTAAATAAATTAAATTTCTTACCATTCGTCTTTTATGCTCTGCTGAGGATATGGAGCCCCCAGTATGGCGAGAAGGACCAGCGCCAGGGCCACCAGTCTCACTCAAACGGTTCAACGTTGCTTGTGCAAACCGCTTCTTGAAAGCTTCATCTTATTCTCATTTCTACATCCAACGATCCCAAATATCATCTGGCAGCATGCCACTTACGAATGTTGTCAATGTATCGTTTAACTGCTTTTTGTGTTTACTCTCTTTTCACTAATGCATCAATGGTAGGATCCCACTAAAAAATTCTCTATAAAAAAAATAAGATTAAATAACTTAAACATTTCTAAATTAATAATTATCAAAAGAGTAGACTCAAAATAGTTAGTGTAGAACTATTGCGTCCTGCACGAGGACGATAACGTTCTCTCGGACACATCATATCTTCGATAAAATAAATCAATTACAAAATTAATATCATTAATAATTAAACATAATATATAACACTTCAATATAGCTAACCTAGATCATATAGCTCAAAATGGTGACATCACTATTGGAAAAACAATAACGATTTTCTTCTCAAGAATTTGATTATTCTAATAAATTATATAAAAAAACATGTTATACAAACAATAGATTCCAGAAAGGCTAAACTAAGGGGTTTTCAACTTTACTTTTAATACTAAAAATAAAGTTGAGAGTTTTCAGAATTTTCCAAAAATGATTAGTTAAGAATCGAATTGCTAGAGGAATACATATGCTACGCAGAATTTTTGGAATACATATGCTGTGCAATTTTTGTATGATACTTTGGTTATATTTTTTTTCCTTTTTCCTGCAATCAATTTTATTTTTCTTTAACATGGACCATGGTGTTGCAGAACTTTGTGGGTTTATTTGTTGCGGATGGGTACATAGCTTGTGGTTCATTACCGTCTGCTCAATCAATTTAGTCACTTGACCTGAAAGATCAGTGTTATATATCCTTGTTTGAACTCTATATAATTCTGGATCAACCAAGTCGTAAATACCCCTAATACTAGTTGACTTAGAAGTTAATTAAAAGGGAAAACTCAAATGAACCAATTTTGTAGTCTACTTTATGGATCATTTTGCCTATGTTGGATCTTAAAGGTATATTGCTTTTCCAGTGAGTGAGCAGGGCAAGACAATGAATTCAAATCTGTCCATTATTAAACCTGACCAAAATTTTTAAGCTGTTACATTATTAAACCTGACCAAAATTTTAGATCTATCCATTCACCTCATACACACACACACACACACACAGACACATATATATGCATTCAGCTTAACTTCACTTTTTCATCCACAAAATTCCAAAACACTAATGCACTGTCACACATACCCTAAAATAGAAACAAATAGCATTCAAGTTTCAAGAAAACAGCTAAACCTCGAGCATTCAAATGGCATTCAAGTTTCAATAGCATTCAAATACCCCAAAACGGAAACAAATAGCATTTAATAGCATTCGAGTTTCAAGAAAAAGAAATAGCTAAACCTTGATCAGTGAGCGAAAGCGAGAAAGCTAGAGGCAAGGGCGAGGGGGAGCAAGCGAGGCGAGAACGAGGCAGTGAGCGAACTGCGAGCGAGAGCGAGAGGCTAGGGCGAGGCAACGAGCAAGTGAGGCAGCGAACGAGAATGAGAGGCTAGGGCAAGGGCGAGGCATTGAGCGAGAGACTAGGGCTAGGGCGAGGGTGAGGGCGAGTTAGTGAGCGAGAAGATAGGGTGTGGGCGAGTCGCGAGGGTGAGGCAGCGAGCGAGGGCAAGAGAGCTAGGGCGACAGAGAAGGGTTTGCAGAAGAGGAAGAAAAGAGACGAAGGGTTTGTAGAAGAGGAAAAGAAGGGTTCTGATTGGGGGATTTTTAAAGGGGAGATTTGGCCAAGAGAAAGAGGCGGGGGAGATTCCTGCCTCTTTCTTATTTTTGTTTAATATTTAATAATTAAATATATGTTTAATTTACTTTCTTCAAAGTAAGCACGAGTTTTCATCCTATGTGTATAATTAATATTAATTATTTATTTTCTTCAAACAAAAATTCTGAAAATAACTATTGAACCGATTAGTCGTTTAAATTAATTTGTATGAATTAGGCTTCCAAGAACAGGGCAGCTAAATTGATGGCATCCAAACTAACACATCAGTTAAAAACATATCATTCGATAATTAATTTCTTCAAGGCAACACATGAAAAGTGTAGTCCATTTCTTGTTGGAGTGATTTACCTTTAATTGCAGTATGATACTGTCTTTTCCCTTGATAGACTTTTGTGACAAATCACAAAAAATGATGGTGCCACTGCAATCTTGGTCAAGCTTTACAAAAAACTCCTTTCAACCACACATATGATTGGATACGCTAGTGTCTAAATAGTAAATACCACACACTTGAATTTCTAGTGTTCATACCATTATAGGTCATTAGCAGGACCCATCATCTTGCTTTTCTTCATCATTAGCATAATTATTTTTCTCATCTTTCTCTGGAGTAACATTGAGAGGCATAATGACCAAACTTTTTGCAATTATAGCTTTGTATGATAGATTTAGCATACTTCCAATTTGACTGACGTCCACAACCTTGTCCTAGGCCACGATTGCCTCCATATCCTCTTTGACTTGATGGTCCTTCTCCATCATTATTTTTGTCACTCTCTAGGCTAAATTTCTCACCCCTTGCCCTTGAACCATAGCTTATTCCTCAATAACTTTCTAGTTTCTCTTGGGTTGAGGGTTTAGTTTGGAAGGCTTGCTCAAGAGGCTTGTCATCACCCTTGAGCCTTTCCTTGTACGCTTGGAGTGAGCTTATCCATTGCTCCAACACTACAAAAAATGAGTTTTTTGCAGTAGTTTTAAAAATTGTCGCAAATTATGGTATTTTGTAGCGATTTTTCAACTGCCACAAAATATATTTTTTACGGCGATTTATTCAACATTTAACAACTGTTTTGAAAAATCGTCAAAAAATTAATTAATTAAAATTATAAAATTAAATTTAGCAGCGATTTTTAAAAAAATCACTACAAAATTCAATAATACAAAAATAAAAAATTAAATTTCGCAACGATTTTGTCAAAACCATCGCCAAATTCATTAATAAAAAAATTTAAAAAAAAATAAATTTAACGACGATTTTAAACAACCACCGCAAAATTCAGTAATAAAAAATAAAATTTACTGGCAATTTTGACAAAATCGTCGCCAAATTCATTAATAAAAAAATTAAAAAAAAATAAATTTAGTGACGATTTTGTCGAAATCGCCGCAAAATTCAATAATAAAAAAATAAAAAATAAAAATAAAAAATTTAATAATTTAAAAATTAAATTAAATTAAAATTTACAAAATAATCTATTTGTTTTAATTTTTTTAGTCAATTAATTTATTTATATCAATTAATTTGTTTAATTTAATTCAATTAAATTAAATAATTTATTTATTTTAAATTTATCAATTAATTAATTTATTTTAAATTAATTAATCAATTAATTTATTTAATTAGTTTAAAACATTTTATGTTCAATTAATTAATTTAATATGTCAACTCTTTTTTAGGTGTTTTGAGAGTTCAATTATTTAATTTAATTTAATTAAAAATAAAATTATTTTTTATTTTATTTATTTTGGGGCCAAGTGTAATTTCAAAAACTTATGTTTGTGGGTCCAAAATGAATTCTGAAAAATAGTTGTTTGATTATTTTATAATTGATATGTGCGAGTATATTACAAGGTGACTGTGCAGATCAGGTGGCTTTGCGTGTGTGCGCGCGTACGGAAGGTCAAGGGATCAAAACTTGGTGAATGCATTTGTTGGTAGGGCTGGCGGACACATGCATGGCGAGTGTTCGTGGTAGTGGCTGGGCTTGGGCAGGCCAGGCGCGCGCGAGCTTTTAAATATCATTTACCAGTAGTTATACCAACGGTTGCTAAAAATCATCGTGCAATCGCTAAATGTTGCGTGACGATTGTATTAGCTGCGATTTTGCTAAATCACTTTGCGGTGGTTAAAAATCATCGCTAAATGTCAAAAAAAAGAGCTGCTAAAAATTATTATTTTTTATAATGCATAGTTATCTCTTTAACCATGTTGGAAGGTACTCTTCCTTCTTTTGAAATCCAACCATGGTGTATGTGTGTGTTGTGTAAGAGACCAAACATGAACAACGAGGAAGAATATCTTATTGTCGGATTTCGTCAAACACTTTGATACAAGGCCTAAGGCTTATAAATAGAAATACAATACATTAAAGGTTTTATTGGAATTCCAAAAGGCTTTCTCGATTTCTTCTAGCATGCTGTATACGCGGACTTCCTCAACTTCTTCTTCTTCTTCCAGATTCATTTACTTTGTTTCGACTTCCGTGCAAGTTTAAATTTTCAACATGTGTCACTTAGTGTTAACGAAGGGGTAAACTTCGTATCGAAAGTTGCAGCTGCCGCCGACAATTCTCCCTCCTTGTTTGCCCTGGCAGCAATCTGGGAACTCACTGATAGCATCCTCAAGGCACTTCTTGCAGTCCTTTCCGGAAAGATCTCTGGTGCATTGCACCAGTCCGTGCACTACCGTGTTCAAATGTATGGCACCACCAGCACCAAGCTCTTGCTCCCCGGTGGCGTACAAGACTGGGCTTGTATAAGCTTTGTTGACCAACCGGGTTAGCAGATTCTTCGTTTTCTCGTTGAAATCCGGCTCTTCTGCGTCCTCCGTGTTGAACAGATAGAACTTGTGCTTGCTGTCGATCTGCCCGAAGAAGGCCTCGTTCGAGTACTTGTACAGACAGGTATCGTACCTGTTAAAAGAACGAAAAATTGAGAAATATTTTTAATAATTTTAATGTTTTTCTTTTGACCTCCATATTGACTTCAATGATTTTACTTTTAATTACACTTACAACCCTGTGGCTTTAGCTATTATCACATTTCATTATATTACATACTATTTCATTATTTACCCGATCTCTCTTTCAAACATAGCAGTAAGGCTTCGAGTTTTCTCCCCAAAAAAACTATTACTTGGAGAATTTGTAATTTTTTGTGTAAAAGCTATATTGGATTACTTCATTAGGGTAGAATCATGGGCATGAATATTGAGACCAAACCAAGATAAGTTCCTATATCTTTATATTTATTTTAACAATAACGATAATTGTTTAAATTAATAAGAGTGTTTTAAATATTATATCTTATAGAATAACAAATTGGGACTACCAAATACAACAAAATGTCACTATTGATAAATGATAATAATGGCATTGTTTGAAGCGGCTGACCTTTTGTTAGTGGGAAGCCTTCTGAAAATTGTTATTTGCATGCCCACTTAAAATGAATCTCATTGCAGTGGACACTTATGGCTTGCCCTAATATTTTATGTTTAGCAATATTATGCCCTTAATTTTATCCAAAAATTAATGATTAGTTAAACTTGACTTTTTAAGTCCATCAAATTTAAAAATACATGCCAGGCCTTCCTATAAACTGTGGGTCCATGTGAAATTTTATTGTGATATTATGAGTTTTTGTATTTTTAGATAAATTACACTCAACATTCTTGAAATTCAATAAAGAAATATTAAAATTTGATAATTTATCAATCTTTTTCTCTCTATTTGATTCGGCGATAGCTAAACTATAGCCAAACCGGAGAAAAAGATAGGCCAACATACAATCGAATTGTGGTTAAAACTTTTACATATATAAAGTAACAGTACAAGGAAAATGTAATTAGAGTTGTAAAGTCATGAGCAGTTTTGTCATTTTTCAAATATCGGAAATATCTTTCCTTTTTAATCAAACCTCAAGGACATTGAGTATAATTTGTAATATCCCATGTTCGTATGACGATGCCACGTAATTTTGATGAGTTTAGAATACCGAAAAATTGATTTTATAGTAATTTCAAGTACTGAATCAACTGCAGGGAATGCCTCAGAGTGAAATTGTCTAAAGAAAATTATATGGTCTCGACGAGTGTTCCGAGATAAGATTTATGGTATTGAAAGAAATCAGATCGGGAACAATTTTCGGTACAGCTAAAGGGGGCTCCGGTTTTGCATAACGAGCAACCCTTCAGTGGTTTCAGGATGAAATGATAGCCCGGTGAGGGCATTGGGCAGAATCGTCTTTATCGAGTAAATACTGGATTATTAAGTTTGCGTTTTCTGTATCGAAATGCAAATTAAGTCAGTGTTTGAGAATATTATTGTAATTAGAGAATTATTCTAATGAATTTAAACTAAAATTTGGGATTTATGCTTAATTTATATATATATGTATTAAGTGTAAAATATACTATAAATATATATATATATGGGTGTTGCTGTGAGTTCGCAGAGACAACCTGTGAGATCTTCTATGGCCGAGATTTTGGCTGCAATTGGAGAGATTTGGCAGCCATCCTCTGCAAGATTTTCATGGCCAAGCGAGATTTGCGCATGGCAGCGGGATTTAAGGGGATATGGCAGCCGATTTTGAGGGATTGTATAATTAATGTGATGTATATACGTCGTGGAGAGCCTCAATGGCTGCCTATAAATTGGCAATGGTTTTGGTCGACTAAGAGTAGCAAGCCAGTGGGAGATTGAGAGAGAGAGAGAGAAAGAGAGAGATGGAGAGAGAGAGAGAGAGAGAATGGAGGCAATGGAAGCAGCCTGCAATGGCCAAATTTGGCCATGGCAGCAAATGGGCGACGCGGCCAGCATTGCAGAGGAGGTCGATCGTGACAAAGAAGCAACGCGAGCTGTAGGTGTCGGCCCTAGCAGTGGCCAGCAAGGCCGGTGACGGCGATGGAGGCCCGAGAGGCGAAGCAAGAAGCTCCCATGGTAGCTCGAGCGCGAGCTCCAGCAAGTTGGACGTGAGGCAGAGGAGCTGTCGTGATGGCAGCCCGCGGTGGCAGGCGTCGGTGCGACCGGTTCAGCGGCTGGCGGCGAGGCTGGGATCGCGGTGGTGTGGCGACTGGCCGAGGCCCTGGTGCGCACATGGCGGAAGGCAATCCGTGCGCAGGTGGGAAGAGCAGGAAGGAGAAGAAGAAAGGAGAAGGAAGAAGAGGAAGAAGAAGAAAAAGAAGAAGAAAAGAGAAGAAAAAGAGAAGAAAAAGAAGAAAGAAGGAAAAGAAGGAAGAAGAAGAAAAGTCGCAGGCGCAGGAGGCGGGAAAAGGAGGAAGAAGAAGAAGGGAGGAGAAAGAAAAGAAACGAAAAGAAAAGAAAAGAAAAGAAAAAGAAAGAAAAGGAAGAAAAAGAAAAGAAAATGAGAAAAATGTTGGAAAAAATCCTGAAAAAATCTCAAAAGATAGGAAATTATAATTCGATAACATGCCAGAGATTTTGGTGAAAAAAATGGCTCGGACACACTTTTCGGGAATATGGCACACATACCGAGGAAACTAAGGATGCTAAGTTAAGGTGAGTAAAATCCTTAGAAAATTTCAGAAATTCTAGAATATTATTTTATGAATTTTCGTAGTAAAATATTTGAGAAAATATTTTTAGAAATATTTAGTTTGGATTTATTGAGGAAAATTAAGAAGAAATAGAGAAAAAATGATAGAAAATGCTAGAAATTATGGAAAAATAGGTTTTAATGTTTATTTAAATAATTATGGTGGATTAGGGTACTTTGAGGTTGAAGTTGAAGAGACGTGTGCAAATTTTGAGGTTGGCACGCAAATCGAGGTGATGCACGAGGCAAGGCACGGATATCGAGGTAGCCCGATAAGCTCTAGAAGGTAAGTAGTACTTCCTCGAAAATTTTTTCATCATATTGACATGCCCTGATATGTATCCATCACGTAGACTGCATACATGACTATGAAATGCATAAATACACGTTGATATCATCGATCACACGCATATGAGGCCGTAGGGAATACGAACTGGCGCCGCTGCCTTACCAATGGTGCACCCATACACCCCGGCTTCGAAAGAGGTGGCCGCTAAAATGGTAGGTAGCATGAGGGGTGCAGTTAACACCTACGATGAAAGACATTTCATACACTCATAACATAGCATTATGTACCCTTACTTAGATGGTTTATCATCTAACTTGGGTTCGCCCCTGGAACATTCAACGTTCCAGTCGGGACTTGCAGAGATGATTCCGAGATTGGTGATATGTGGTGACGCGAGACGTCGAAAAGCGAGTAAATGTACCATGTTATGTTAGTAGTCTAAGAATTATGTATATTGTATTTATTGTCAAACGCTTATGAATTAACTTTGTAATGAATGTCATGTCTAGTTATTATTATATGAGCAGGTTCGATTCAACTTCCGCTTTGTATTTATTTCTAGTGTAGATATTTCGCACTAGATAAGTTCTTAGGGAATTTTGGGATAATGTAAAGATAAAAAAAAAAAAAATAAACCAAATTTCCTAAGGCATAACACGCCCTGAAGAAGTGGGCTGTTACATAATTTATCTTATATTTTTTGCTAATTATTTATTGTTGATAATATAAGGATTAAGGTAGGGCAATTTTATGGAAGGAGGTTTTTTTCTTCTTTTTTTTTTTTTCTTGAATAAGTGAGTATTCCACTTGCATATTGTAGTTGGCCTCATTCATCATATTTTATTGATATATATTATGTTTTGTGGATGTGAGAATAAGTGTACAGGGGCCAAGAGCCCCATTTCAAAAGGCTCACAAGAAGATAAACCCTACAAGTGCAAAAAAGTCTATCAAGCGAAAAGACTCGGGAGACCTTTTATGAGCCAAGAGCCCCATTTCAAAAGGCTCCAATAGTCCCAAAAATAAATTATTGTTTAAAAATTATACTTGTATTTTTTGATAAATTTTATAATCATTACATCAATTTAATCCAATGTTGTTAATAGTTAGAACACTTAATCATGTATTGGTTGTATTTTGTTATCATTCCATTGTTGTTTATTGTGAATTATAGATTCAATTAAGCCAAAAAATGTAAAAAGACATCATTTTCTATTGAGTAATTTTGAAAAATCCAATGGCCAAAAAAAAAAAAAAGATTAAAAAATCTATTTTTATTTAAAAATCATGTTTTGTGGCCCCACAAAACTTAGAGTCGGGTTTTGTGGCTCCTCAAAACCCGATTTTTTTATTAAAATAGTTTTTTTGATATTTTTTCTTTTCTTTTCTTGGCCATGGGATTTTTCTAAGTTATCCATCAGTCCCAAAAATAAATTATTATTTAAAAATTATTAAATTATACTTGGCCATGGGATTTTATTAAATTATTGTTTAAAAATTATATTTGTATTTTTGGGTAAATTTTATAATCATTACATCAATTTAATTCGATGTTGTTAGTAGTTAGAACACTTAATCATATATTGGTTGTGTTTTATTATCATTCCATTGTTGTTTATTGTGAATTATAAATTCAATTAAGTCAAAAAATGTAAAAGGATATCATTTTTTATTGGGTAACTTTGAAAAATCCCATGGCCACAAAAAAAGAAAAAAGATAAAAAAAAATATTTTTATTAAAAAATCAGGTTTCGTGACCCCCACAAAACTAGAATTTTTTATTAAAATGATTTTTTTATCTTTTTTTTTTCTTTTATTGGCCATGAATTTTTCCAAGTTATCCAAAAGTCCAAAAAATAAATTATTGTTTAAAAATTATACTTGTATTTTTGGTTAAATTTTATAATTATTACATCAATTTAATCCAATATTGTTAGTAGTTAGAACACTTAGTCATGTATTGGTTGTATTTTATTATCGTTCCATTGTTGTTTATTGTGAATTATAAATTCAATTAAGGCAAAAAATGTAAAAAGACATCATTTTCTATTGGGTAACTTTGAAAAATCCCATGGTCCAAAAAAAACAAAAAGATCAAAAGATCAATTTTTATTAAAAAAATCAGGTTTTGTGGCCCCACAAAACCTGATTTTTTTTATTAAAATGGGTTTTTTTATCCTTATTTTTTCTTTTCTTGGCCATGGGATTTTTCCAAATTATCCAATAGTCCCAAAAATAAATTATTGTTTAAAAATTATACTTGTATTTTTGAATAAATTTTATAATCATTACATCAATTTAATCAAATGTTGTTAGTAGTTAAAACACTTAATCATGTATTGGTTGTGTTTTATTATCATTCCATTATTGTTTATTGTGAATTATAAATTCAATTAAGCCAAAAAATATAAAAATACATCATTTTCTATTGGATAACTTTGAAAAATCCCATGGCCCAAAAAAAAAAAGATCAAAAAGCCTTTTTTTTTTTATTAAAAATTCGAGTTTTGTGGCCCCACAGAACCCGATTTTTTTATTAAAATAGTTTTTTTATCCTTTTTCTTTTCTTTTCTTGGCCATGGGATTTTTCCAAGTTATCCAATAGTCCCAAAAATAAATTATTGTTTACAAATTATACTTGTATTTTTGGGTAAATTTTATAATCATTACATCAATTTAATCAAATGTTGTTAGTAGTTAAAATAATTAATCATGTATTGGTTGTATTTTATTATCATTCCATTGTTGTTTATTGTGAATTATAAATTCAATTAAGCCAAAAAATGTAAAAATATATCATTTTTTGTTGGGTAACTTTGAAAAATCCCATGGCCCCCCCGAAAAAAGATCAAAAATATTTTTTTTTAAAAAAAATCAAGTTTTGTGGCCCCACAAAACTTGATGACGTTCTGCAATTGAAAAATTATTTTTTCATAGAAATCAGTATAGATCTTCAATGATATCTATCAAAATATATTCTATTCACAACCACAATCATATATACTACATAGCCTTTATAAGCAATGTGATCACAAAACAAAACAAATAAAAATGAAATCAATCCTTAGAGATTCGGTCAATGGAATTGCTTGTTGGAAATAAAGAATCTTGTTGAATAGGATTTCAATGAGGTCGTTGTGATTGATGAAGATTGTTAAATAACCCAACAAACAAAAAAATTGAATGTATGATGAATGATTGAGTTTGGATGGTTTGACAATGGAGAGAAAGAGAGTAACGTTAACGTTAGAAGATGAGAGAGAAGAGAAAAATAATATGAAAGAGACAAAGGTATTTTGATAAATGAAGATAAGGATAATGTGAACTTTTCAATTTAAAATCTCATTAAGAGTATTTTAGGCATCTCATATAAAAGTGGTCATAGAGTGCAATTAGTTTGTTTGATTTGTCAAAAATATGTTTTTACTAGAAAGTGGTTAAAAATAATTTTCTAAATTTTTTTTGGGTTATTTATGAATTTCTCCCCCACACATACACACATACCAATTTATTGTAGAAATTTCGATATTATTAATTGGACCATGCAAACTATAAATACTTTTTCTTCGATAAAGTAACGGATATTAGTGGATTCACTTCCACAAGGCTCATATCCAACACTTATTTATGCATAATCTTTACATACTAACTTTGATCCCCATATAAGAACTTAATTAGTTATGATTATTCTAAGCACTAGAGACGAATGGATAAATCTCATAGCGGAAGTTGCAGCTTCCGCCAACAACTCTCCCTCCTTTCCCGTTGCAGCAGCTAGGAAGCTCATCAATGGCGCCATCCAGACACTTCTTGCAATCAATGGAGGAAAGGTCTCTAGTGCACTGAACCAGTCCGTACAGCTTCTTTGACCCGCCGAGCTATGAATCCCCGGCAGCGTACATTCTCGGCTCAACATGAGCTTTCTCCGCTAGTTCAATCAGCAGATCTTTAACCTTCCGATTAAACGAAGCTGGATGGCTCACATTTCTCAAGTTCCACATGTAGAACTTGTTTTGCTCGTCAATCTTTCCGAAGAAATCTTTGTTCGAGTACTTCAAGAGACAGTTGTTGTACCTGTTAGATATTTTTCATATTTATTTCCATGTTTGTGTTTGAAAATGACTTGTGGTCTGTATAGGCTTCGGGGCAACACCCCAAAAGGTAAACAGAGTTTAAATATGAGGATTGGTTAGTAATTAATTAATTACTAACAGATTATGTCTAAAGGTTGTGATGTTTCGAATTAACCAGACACAATTTTATTTTTATGATTAGAGAGATACACCTCTTCCAAATAGACATTTATCATCTGTATATAATTTGTTTACTTCTGTCATTTACAATAGTTAGAGAACAATATCTGATCATATCCCGTTCATTCGTTCGACATCATCAGATTTTCTATAATCCAGTTTCTCTTTGACTTGTTCAAATTCGTCACGATTTGAAGCAAAAGTAGAACTCATTGTATCCTGAAAGAGATTTTCTCTAAACCCATTAGTGACAATATAGACATAGAGAGAAACATCTCTTAAAAGATAGCATCATTACGTGCTTTGGAGTCATTGAATCTTTGATATATTAATCCCGTTTTTCTAACATGTTAAGATTAGATAATCAAAATTTAATTTTATTTATAACTCTATTACCATAATTACCAATAAATCACTAAAAAAAATGCAACATTTGTTTTGTTATTTTAAAAGATTGATCGAAACAAAATATTTGTCGTTTTGAGCCTATAAATAGGCAGAACATGCCAAAGTCTTCATCTACCTTAATTCTAGGAGTGGTGGTGTAGATGTCTTCCAGGCTCCTTATCTTGTGTGTGGTCGATCCGCTCCTTCCACTCGACTGCTTGATTTAAGTTGGTTGGCCTGCAACTTCTTTGGATTTAAGTTGGTGGTTCCTTTTCTTGTTCTTCCACTATTACTTGTTTTTTCTTTTCATCTTTCCAATCCCATGTTTGTTGTCCATTCAAATCAACATCTCGAGACCATACAACCCTTTTGTTGATAGGGTTATAAAGCTTGTAACCACTAGCATTGTCTATAGCCCAGAAAGATATATTTTTGGCTTTTATCCTCCAACTTTGTCCCTTTCTTCAGGTGCTTTAATTTGGCTTGTGCAATGCTGGTAAAGACTTTAAGATGGATGGTGTGTAGCTTTTTTGAGCTCCATGCTTTTTCGAGTTTCATGTCTCCAATTCTTTTTTTCAGAAACCTATTTAACAGGTATAGTACTGCATATGCGACTGCATCTCTCCAAAAATCCTTTGGGACATCACGCTCTTTTAGTATGCATCTGACCATCTTGAGAGTGGTCATATTTTTCCTTTCAGAGACATTGTTTTGATCTTGCAAGGAGCATGACATAGTTCATCAATACATTATATCCTATACCACCTAGCAAAACAATCACTACAAGAGTTTCGAGATTTAGCGACGGAATATTTCCGTCGCTAAATCCAAAAAACTATCACTAAATCAATTTAGCGATGGATCATCAGCGACGAAATATGTCCGTTGTTAAAGTCTTCGTCGCTAAATTTATTTTGCTACGGGTCCCGCCAATTTAGCGACCGGATAGCGACGAAAATATTTCCGTCACTAAACATAATTTTTTAAAAATTTCACGACGAAAGTTTCCGTCGCAAAATAGAGACAGTTTAGCGACGGAATATTTCGTCGCCATTTTTTAAAAAAGAATTAATTTTAGCGACTGAAATATCCATTGCTAAAATTAATTCAAAAAATTAAAAACATAGCGATAGAAAATTTCGTCGCGGAATCCAAAAAAAAATTTAATTTTTTTTGATAAATTAATATATTTTTTTATTTTTAATCATAAATAATTATTAAATTAATCAAAAATAAATTAAAAATAGAATTATATAAAAATTCTAAAATTCATATTTTTAATATGAAAATTAATATTCAAACAAAATACTAATAATCGTCTATTACATACTAATCGTTGCATAAAAATAACTATAAAAACTAATCATCTAAATAGTCACTAGCATTAGATGAGTTAGGCTGGTGAGAAGAAGAAGAAGGAAACCTGCCACGAGTAGATGCAGTAAGTTGTTCAACCAAATCTCGCATCTCTGACATTTGTGGTCTGCGAATTTATCTGCTCTGCCTGCAATTTTATTTTTTCTGTCATTTCTTGTATAACCTGATTTTCATTAAGACTAGATAAGGTAGTGGATGAGTTGCCAACGTTAAAAAATTTCAATTGGGATAAGAATCCTGTGCCGTAAATCCTCTTCTTCTTATTTTGCCCGCCGGCAACCTGAATGAATATCTAGTTGCAATCTGGCTACGAAAGCTCCTCAAACCCCTCATCCGGTTGAGTCACCTGTTCCAACAACTGTCCATACGTTTTTTGCGACAATTTAGCAAAACAAAATATAATAAATCAGTTACGAATATTAAATCTTACGTTAATTATAAAAATGATATTATTTATAATTAAAAAAGACTTACAGCGACGCTCGCAAAACGTTTGTCGACATACATCCTCTGTCCTTCCTCAGTTTTTTTAGAATGAGTTTGTACAAAAAGTTCAATCGGTGTGGGCTCCCTCCCAAATTCTCATGTCTAAACAAAAATAATATAGAATTAACAATTTTAATAATAAAAAATTATAAATATTAACAAATTAAATAAATTAAATTTCTTACCATTCGTCTTTTATACTCTGGTAAGGATATGGAGCCCTTAGTATGGCGAGAAGAACCAACACTAGGACCACCAGTCTCACTCAAACGGTTCAGCAATGCTTGTGCAAACCGTTTCTTGAAACCTTCATCTTGTTCCCATTTATGCATCCAACGATCCCAAATATCATCTGGCACAAAGACCGATTTTCCATTAGCATGCTACTTACGAATGTTGTTAATGTTTCGCTTAGCTGCTTTTTGTGCTCACTCTTTTTTCACTAATGCATTAATTGTAGGATCCCACTGAAATTTTTTTTATAAAAAAAATAAAATTAAATAACTTAAATATTTTTAAATTAATAATTATCAAAAGAGTAGACTTAGAAGAGTTAAGTGTAGAACTATTGCGTCCTGCATGAGGACGATAACGTCCTTTGGGACCTGTCATATCTTCGATAAAATAAATCAATTACAAAATTAATATCACTAATAATTAAACATAATATATAACACTTCAATATAGCTCACCTGGATCATATAGCTCAAAATGGTGACATCACTATTGGAAAAACAATAACGATTTTCTTCTCAAGAATTTGATTATTCTAATAAATTATATAAAAAAACATATTATACAAACAATAGATTCCAGAAAGGCTAAACTAAGGGGTTTTCAACTTTACTTTTAATACTAAAAATAAAGTTGAGAGTTTAAGAATTTTCAAAAAATGATTAGTTAAGAATCGAATTGCTAGAGGAATACATATGCTACGCAGAATTTTCCTTTTTCCTGCAATCAATTTTTTTTTTGCTTTAACATGGACCATGGTGTTGCAGAACTTTGTGGGTTTATCTGTTGCGGATGGGTACATAGCTTGTGGTTCATTACCGTCTGCTCAATCAGTTTAGTCACTTGACTTGAAAGATCAGTGTTATATATCCTTGTTTGAACTGTATATAATTCTGGATCAACCAAGTCGTAAATACCCCTAATACTAGTTGACTTAGAAGTTAATTAAAAGGGAAAACTCAAATGAACCAATTTTGTAGTCTACTTTATGGATCCTTTTGCCTATGTTGGATCTTAAAGGTATATTCCTTTTCCAGTGAGTGAGCAGGGTAAGGCAATGAATTCAAATCTGTCCATTATTAGATCTGACCAAAATTTTTAAGCTGTTACATTATATTAAACCTGACCAAAATTTTTAAGCTGTTACATTATTAAACTTGACCAAAATTTTAGATCTATCCATTCACCTCATACACACACACACACACACACACACACACACATATATATATATATATATATATGTGCATTCAGCTTGACTTCACTTTTTCATCCACAAAATTCCAAAACACTAATGCACTGTCACATATCCTAAAACAGAAACAAATAGCATTCAAGTTTCAAGAAAAAGCTAAACCTCGAGCATTCAAATGGCATTCATGTTTCAATAGCATTCAAATACCCCAAAATAGAAACAAATAGCATTTAATAGCATTCAAGTTTCAAGAAAAAGAAATAGCTAAACCTTGATCAGTGAGCGAAAGCGAGAAAGCTAGAGGCAAGGGCGAGGGGGAGCAAGCGAGGCGAGAATGAGGCAGTGAGCGAACTGCGAGCGAGAGCGAGAGGCTAGGGCGAGGCAACGAGCAAGTGAGGCAGCGAACGAGAATGAGAGGCTAGGGCGAGGGCGAGGTAGTGAGCGAGAGACTAGGGCTAGGGCAAGGGCAAGGGCGAGTTAGTGAGCGGGAAGCTAGGACGAGGGCGAGCCTCGAGGGTGAAGCAGCGAGTGAGGGCAAGAGAGCTTGGGCGACGGAGAAAGGTTTGCAGAAGAGGAAGAAAAATGACGAAGGGTTTGTAGAAGAGAAGAAGAAGGGTTCAGATTGGGGGATTTTTAAAGGGGGGATTTAACCAAGAGAAAGAGGCGGGGGAGATTCCTGCCTCTTTTTTATTTTTGTTTAATATTTAATAATTAAATATATGTTTAATTTACTTTCTTCAAAGTAATTTCGAGTTTTCATCCTATGTGTATAATTAATATTAATTATTTATTTTCTTCAAACAAAAATTCTGAAAATAACTATTGAACCGATTAGTCGTTTAAATTAATTTGTATGAATTAGGCTTCTAGGAACAGGGCAGCTAAATTGATGGCATCCAAACTAACACATGAGTTAAAAACATGTCATTAGATAATTAATTTCTTCAAGGCAACACAATTCTAAAATTGGAATAAATTAGTAAACCAAAATTCGATAATTACTATTTATTTAAATATTTAATTATATTATAAATTTAATAAATTAGTTTAATATATTAGATTATTTATTTAAACATTATGATGATTACAATTTACGTGCTAGTGTTAGGAATTCTATCCAATCCATTTTGTATATAAAAGAAAAAGAAACGGAATTCCACTGAACAAAGCTATTCAATTTTGGCTTCAGTTTATTCAACCCATTAAATTCAATACAAAATTTGTTACGGAGGGAGATAACAAATTTTTTTATCATTTCAAATTTATATTTATTTACATACAACTATATTAAGATCATGTGTCACTTTATAATAACATAAAATGTCAACTTTAATGTATAATTTGAATCATATTTTTATTCGATTTCAAAAAAAAAAAATAAATCTGAACTCATTTATATTATATTTATTTTTTTTAATTTTACTACTTAGCCACGAAAAAAATTTTCGTTGCTAAACTTTTCGTGACGGAAATTATATTCCGTCACTAAATAAATTAAAAATATTTTTATAATGATCACAATATATTTATAAAAAGAAAAAAAGAAAGAAAAATTATATTTAGCGACGGATAAATGGTTCCGTTGGCAACATCAATTTTTTATTTCAGTGACGGAAATATGAATCCATCGCTAATTTTAGTGACGGAAGAAATTATCCGTTGCTATTTTTAGCGACGGATTAATATTTCAATCGTTGAAATTAAAAGATAAAAAAAAATAAAATCAATTTTTTGTTTAGCGACGGAATAAAATTTTCATCTCAAATTAGCGACGAAATATTTATTTCGGTCGCTAATTTTACCGACAGAAAATTAATTGCAGTATGATATTGTCTTTTCCCTTGATAGACTTTTGTGACAAATCACAAAAAATGATGGTGCCACTGCAATCTTGGTCAAGCTTTACAAAAAACTCCTTTCAACCACACATATGATTGGATACGCTAGTGTCTAAATAGTAAATACCACACACTTGAATTTCTAGTGTTCATACCATTATAGGTCATTAGCAGGACCCATCATCTTGCTTGTCTTCATCATTAGCATAATTATTTTTCTCATCTTTCTCTGAAGTAACATTGAGAGGCATAATGACCAAACTTTTTGCAATTATAGCATTGTATGACAGATTTATCATACTTCCAATTTGACTGACGTCCACAACTGCCTCCACATCCTCTTTGACTCGACGATATCATTCTCCATAATTATTTTTGTCAGTCTCGCTAGGCTGAAATTTGTCATCTCTTGCCCTCCAACCATAGCTTCTTCCTCAATGACTTGCTCGTTTCTCTTGGATTGAGAGTTTAGTATGCAAGGCTTGCTCAAGAAGCTTGTCATCACCCTTGAGCCTTTCCTTGTATGCTTGGTGTAATATCTTAGTATTTTAAAAATAATAATAATTAATTTTTTTATATTTAAAATATTTTTTAATATCCATTAAAGATTATAATTGAGAAAATTAATGGACTTAGAGTTAGTGAGTTAAGTTGAAAAATGAAAAGATAAGAAAATGAGCATAGAGTTAGTTGGCTAAGTTTGAAAAAATGAAAGAATAAGTAAATTGACTTAGAATTAGTAGGCTAAGAAAATTGGTTTAAAATTAATAAACTAAATGAAATAATAATCTATTCAAAAGAAGATTTAGTGAAAAATAATTAGAGTGACAAAATAAAAGATAAAGGGTGAAATAATTGAGAAATGTGGGAGACAAAGTAGGGTGTGGACAAATAATTAAAGATTATGGGAGAGATTTAGTAGAAAATAATTAAGAAATGTGATAAAATAATTAAAGATAAGAGTTGAAATAATTGAAAAATGTGGGAGACAAAGTAGGGTGTGGACAAATAATCAAAGATAATGGGTGAAATAATAGAGAAATGTGGGAGACAAAATAAGGTGTGGACAAATAATTAAAGATTATGGCAGAGACTTAATAAAAAATAATTAAGAAATGTGACAAAATAATTAAAGATAGTCGGTCACTACAATTATGCTAAGTTTAATTTAACCTTTTATAATTAGAGGAAACATGAAAGATTTGAGAACTTGAATTAGAAGGAGAAATATTAAAAGAAAGATTTGAGAGTAAAAGAGATATTTGAAAAAGCTAAAGAAAGAAAAAAGGAAAAAAACATATATATATATATAGAGAGAGAAAAATACGAAACAAATTCCTAGAAAAATCCTATAGACTGAGTTTAGTAGTTCGTGTGAAAATTTGTGACAGAAGGCGTTGGATATGCAAATCGAGGCTTTGTCACAGTATAGAAGAATACCGAATCGTTCCACGGGAATGTGAGTTATCTTCAAAAATTTTTTGAAAAATTTTAGAAACATGAGAATGATATTTTAGAATTGTTAATGATGAAATTGGAAGAAAAATGCATGATTGGTATTTATTATGGATTTTTGAGGCAATAGATGTTTGAAAATTAAAGAGAAAATGAGGAATAAATAGAACATGGATTCTGAAAATTATGAGGAAATTTTTGGGGTTTAGAAATATTGTTTTAGGAATTATTGTGAATAGAAATTGAGAAAATTTTATGAGAAAGTATTTATTTCATAATCTTCAAAAAATAATGGGAGAAATTAGGAAAATTGGAGAAAATTAGAAATCTAAATTTTTTAAGTAATTATGATGTCCAAGGTACGTCAAGATTTATAATTGAGTACGATTGGAAGTTCGACGCGAATTTTGAGACAAAATTACACTAGGGGCAAAATTATCTTTTTGTAAGGTAAATGGTACTTACCAAGATGTTAACATATTAGGTTCGAATCTAGTTTCCGTATTTAATGTTTTTGATGATTCTCTTTCGAGATAAATGTATGGAGATTTTGTAATAGATAAGAGCAATGATATAGTTTAATTTTAGTAGTATTTAAAAAAAATAATTATTATCTCAAAATTGTCCCAAATTATAACGCGGTCGAAAAACGTGACGTTACACTTGAGTGAGTCTATCAATTGCTCCATAGTTATCACTTTAACCATGTTGGAAGGTACTCCTTCCTTCGTCTTGATCCAACCACGTACGGTGTATGTGTGTGTTGTGTAAAAGACCAAACTTGAACAACGATGAAGAATATCTTATTGTCGGATTTCGTCAAACACTTTGATACAAGAGGCCTATTTATAGGCTAAAGCTTAAACAGAAATACAATACATGAAAGGTTTTATTGGAATTCCAAAAGGCCTTCTCGATTTCTTCTAGCATGCTGTATACGTGGGCTCCCTCAACTTCTTCTTGTTCTTCTTCCAGATTCATTTACTTTGCCTAGACTTGGGTGCAAGTTTAAATTTTCAACATGTGTCACTTAGTGTTAATGAAGGGGTAAACTTCGTATCGAAAGTTGCAGCTGCCACCGACAACTCTCCCTCCTTGTTTGCCCTCGCAGCAATCTGGGAACTCACTGACACTACACTCAAGGCACTTCTTGCAGTCATTGCCGGAAAGATCTCTGGTGCATTGCACCAGTCCGTACACTATATTGTTCGAACGCATGGCATCGTCAGCACCAAGCTCTTGCTCCCCGGTGGCGTACAAGACTGGGCTTGTATAAGCTTTGTTCACCAACCGGCTTAGCAGATTCTTCGTTTTCTCGTTGAAATTTGGCTCTTCCGCGTCGTTCGTGTTGAACAGATAGAACTTGTGGATGCTGTCGATCTGCCTGAAGAAGGCCTGGTTCGAGTACTTGTACAGACAGGTATCGTACCTGTTAGAAGAACGAAAAATTTAGAAATATTTTTAAAAATTTTAATGTTTTTCTTTTGATCTCATTATTGAATTCAATGATTTTACTTTTAATTACAGTTACACCCTTCTAGCTTTAGCAATTATCACATAAATCTATTATAAGTTATTTTAATGGGCTATGGCCTCTTATGCACGAAAATGTTGAAACGATATATGTTTTAATGTTTCTAAAAAGTTTACTACCCTAAAACATTAACAAACGTCAAAAACGTTTTTGGGCAATTTTTATAATTTAAAAAACGTTTTGGGTCATTTCAAAATTTTGAAAAAATATTGATAAGATCAAAATAATATAATCGATCGATAAAAGAAAATATACATACATACATACATATACATATATAATAATTGAACTAAAAATAGCTTAAATAAGGACAAACCATATTCATATAATTTAAATTTGAGCCGAATATAAATCAAGAATACCATATGATGGCTCCTTTACTAGAGGGGCAAAAGACTCTGATCTTTTTACTTGTTTCTACAACGCAGGCTGTGTAATCTGACCTGGAGGCGTCGCCCCGACAGAGGGCTAGGCCATTGGCTCAAGTTCGAAACCAGCCAGCTGAGCCAACTCCAAAATCGGTTGGGGGAACATTGGCTTAGAGGAGGCTTGCTAGTTTATCCAAGTTGGAATCATAGTAGGGGGTTGTAAAGTTCTTATCAAAGCAAATATGGAAGAGAGAGCTTGTAGAAAGGAGAGGACTAGAGAAGCAAAGCATAAAGGGAATGATCAAATATGGCTTTGAGGAATAATGCATTTTGATATTGGATGGAAGATTAAATATGGCTTTGAGGAATAATGCATTTTGATTTTGGATGGAAGATTGGGACGTGGGTGTCTCTCTATTATGATGGGTTAGTACATTTTTCTCAAACAACTTGCTCCTTTATGTAGGGAATTTTTTTTTAAGATAGCCAATAGATTTCATAAATGGTGCATTTGGCGATGATGTTATTCTATTATTGAGTTTGTGCGGAGTGTGTCAAATTTAATAACTTAAATTATTAGAGTTTATTCCAATAAGTTACAAGACAATAGACATGATATCTTTATATTCCTTTTCATAACTTTATTTTATTTATATCTTGATTTGGGGTGTAAGGAGCGAGAATGAAATATTTTTATAAATATATCTATTACTTTTATTATCTTATCCTGATTATTTCTTCACTTATTTATTTATTTTAAAAATAAAATGATATTATTGTAACTTTATTTTTTAACTATTTTGTCACTTTTTATTTTCTATCACAACAAATTAAAGTTATATTAGGTTCGTTCATATTTCATTCATCTTAACCAATAGAAAAATAACTAACCTTATGTTACTTTTATTATCTTACGTTTCATTATATTAAGTACTATTTCATTCTTTACCTGATCTCTCTTTCAAACAAAGTATTAAAGGTTTGGAGTTTTCTTCGGAAAAAACTATTTCTCCAATTTTTTATAATTTAACGAAAATGTAATTAGAGTTGTAAAGTACTCATTAGGGTTTCATCATTTCTCAAATATCAGAAATATCTTGGAAGCACCCCCGTCCGGATATCCCAACCACCCGGTCTATCCGAATGAAAGCGCTTACATAAGGGAAGAGAAATAGACATAAGATAAAAGTACCCTGGCATGCATATATAAGAAATACAACAGCGAAAGCAAAAACGGTAAACATGCACGCCCACAAGTACCCCGCTGGAATAGCGATCACGGAGTATATAAATATATACAAACCCTGTGCCAATAAATAGGAGATACAAGGAACAACCCGTCACAGTCAAAAATAAAAGACAGAAGTTCTAACAAAATATCAGAGATGACGGGGGCAGCTAACTGCACACCCTACCGGCACGGTTGGCTGTTACACTACAAAAAAATAGCATTTTAGCGGCGGTTTTTTTGTAATTTAGCGGCGGTTTTTAACCGCCGCAAAGTGCTTTAGCGGCGGTTTTGAAAACCGCCGCTAATACAGCCGTCGTGAGGTATTTAGCGGCGGTTTTCAACAACCGCTGGAATAACCGCCGCTAAATGTTGTTTTTTGCGGCGGTTTACAAACCGTCGCTAAGTTTGACATTTAGCGGCGGTTTTGTAAACAATTACCGGCGGTTTGGTAACCGCCGCTAAATATTTAGATATTATTTTATTTCCAGCGGTTATGTATTTTTAGCGGCGGTTTAGCAAACCGCCGCTAATATTTTTAGTGAGTATTTTATTTTTAGCGGCGGTTTAAAGAAACCGCCGCTAAAATAAAACAATTGTTAAAACAATTAGCGGCGGTTTTATTTTGATTTTTAGCGGCGATTATATAACCGCCGCTGAAATAAAATAATTTGTAAAAAATTACAGCGGTTTTGAAACCGTCGCTGAAATAAAATAATCTGTAAAAAATAACGGCGGTTTTATTTTGATTTTAGCGGCGGTTTCAAAACCGCCGCTGAAAATAAAATAATTTGTAAAACATAACGGCGGTTTTAAAACCGCCGCTGAAATAAAATAATTTGTAAAACATAACGGCGGTTTTGAAACCGCCGCTGAAATAAAATAATCTGTAAAAAATAACAGCGGTTTTATTTTGATTTTAGCGGCGGTTTCAAAACCGCCGCTGAAAATAAAATAATTTGTAAAAAATAACGGCGGTTTTGAAACCGCCGCTGAAATAATAATCTGTAAAAAATAACAGCGGTTTTATTTTGATTTTAGCGGCGGTTTTGAAACCGCCGCTAAATTTTCACGCTTGATTTTTGGCACTTTAGCGGCAGTTTTAATTTTGATATCGTGGCTTTTAGCGGCGGTTTTGAAACCGCCGCTAAAAGCCTAAAAGAATCACTCCCAGCTTGCTTTTTTTGTTCACCAAAACAAAAACCTGTGCCAAATTACTCACCATGCAACTCACAAATAACCTAAAATTTATAACATATATACAAAATTCACATACACAATATTTCAATCCATTTAATCAATAAACCATAAATATTCAATACAACTTAAATATCCAAATATGTAACATATTTTAAACAATTTAATATCCAAAATGAAGTTCCATATCATCACATCAACTTTGTTGGTTTGGATCTTGATGGGTCTGATGAATGTCATGACTTGCATTAGAAGAGAGCCTTCCTGCTGGTGACACTGGTCCACTATGTGCATCTGGTGCCTAAAATAATTAAAATTATATTAGATATGTATACAAAAAGAAAAAAACATACTTTGATGAATATTTGTGGAGATAAATATAAACAATCACTTGAAATGAAAAATTAAAATTCATAATTTAAGAATTAATATATTAACATACCATTGTATTGAGCATAGCAGCAAACTCAGGTGGTATATTCCCCACGATATTGGTGAAAATATAAGCCATTGCACTCTTTAAACTTCGAACCTCTTGTTGACTAGTCTCTAATTTTTCCTCTAATTTTTTCACATATTGTACAACAGGTGTATTAGTATTATTGGATGACGAGGGTGTCCCACTGAATTGAGCAATGGTCCCAAAAACTTGGTTTGGACTAGGACCGAAGCCCAAACCTCGAACTCGGCCTGAATGTTCTTTTCCTAGCACACGAGCAAGTGAATCATTTAAGGAGACTGACTGTGAAGACGTGCCTTGGCTCTCAATCTCAGAAATTTTCTCCTATATGGATTAAAAAACAATATCAATCATAAAAATCTCAAAAAAAGACTTGGGTCTTACTCAAAGGTTTCAATGTCACATTCACCTTTATCATTACATGTCTTTTGAGCAACACACACAAAAAAAAGGTGAGGAAATTGCCACAAGGAAAACTTCAACAAAATATAAGAAAATGTGAAGGGCATTATGTAATTGGTTATAGTACTGCTCACATCTAGACGTAGTCAAAGACTCAAAGCACATGCAAGAATTTTAACAAGAAGTTAAAAACATCCAATCTAGCCAACCAATGCATCAAATCAATATATATATATGTGCGTGTTAAAAAGCTGGATGATATGAATTAGAAGCCCAAATAAGACCAGGCAAATGCTACCTGGCTGACTGCCTTCCTAATATTGCTTCAAAACTATCCCTTCATCATCTTCAACCTCTCTCATCTAAATTTCCCAACCCTAATTTCAGCTGAAATTGCAGTTTTGAGTTCATTCTCTATTCTTGAACATGTAATCACCATAACATTTCATAAAGAAGAAAATATATTATCCAATCTAAGAACCAATCTAAGAACTAATGAAGTAGGATGACATATTTTGAACAGTTGGAATCTACATGAAAAAAATGTGCTTTGAGTCTAAATTATATATTTTTTAAAAGCTACCTTCAGAATACAAAAAGAAACATTTATATATGATGTCATCAAACCCTATTTAGAAGCAAACAATGAAAATTAAAATAAAAACTAATTAGGAAATTCAATCAAATTACCAATTGTTAATTTTTTAAATTGTACCGTGTTGTTGAAGAGGCAATATATAGGAGTCTGATGACATGCAAAACAGTAGTAGGCCAAAAATGCAGCTCAAGTTTTCTTTGGTGAGGTTTCAAATCCTTAACATGGAAAACATCATTAGTATTCATGTCATAAGATCAAACATGTATTGATCTGGATGGATATGAACCATGAGATAATCATCTTGATTCTAATCCCTAGCTGTAGTGCACATCAATAACAAGTATATGATCAACATTACTTGTCGTTGTGTTTTGCCTGATCTTGACATGGAAATCATGGATGTTTATCTAAATTTTACTAAAATCAAGAGTTGACTTTCCTAAAAATTCCAAATCCCTAGATTTAGGTTCTTCTTCATGCATCCTAATATAGTTATATGTATTATTTATCATGGTAGTTGTTATGCCATTTTATTCCTCTATTCTCCCTCGTGGTCTGAGACTAAAAATTAAAGCAATGAACCTCAAGTTTAATCAAACTTACAAGCCTGCTGATGCAAAGTCTAGATAACTCAATGAATGTATTCTTTCTCATTAAAGCACTGATTTTTGTTTATAAACCTCCTATATTTTTCTTGCAGGTTGTGGACTGCTTGATTAAATTGATAGGTCCCAATGGTGGTGAAATTTGTGATAATGCCTCTATATTTTTGGCTTGTGATACAGTTATGAATTTGCTTTTGAAGGTAGTATACTATATTACAGACTCGCAGATCTCTGTAAATTTTGTAGTTGTTTCTAGAAGATATTGCTGATATTTGTATTTCTTTTATGAATAGAGTGAAGAAATCGATGTTCCATTAGATGGTGATTATTTTGTTCATCTGTTGGAAGCATTGTCATATTGGGCAGGTATCTGTTCAGTCACTGCATTTAAAAATTGCTTGGTTTCTGAATATTGACTAGAAGACTTGGTTCCCAAAATATCTTACTATTTAATCTTTTCTTTTTTTATTACTGCTTGCCTTCATTACTTCAGATTCCATCTTTTAAATGATATCTACTATTGTGAAACAGAAAGTAAGCCAATAGGAAGAAACCTTTCCTGTATTCACCCTGTATGGGGTTTTAGTGAGCTGTGAGGTATGGGAAGGCATCTCTAAGGTTGTTTTTCTTCATTTAAGAGTGAATTTTCCCATATTCTTTTGAGCATGCTTTAAGATCAAGAAAACTTGTGCTTGATTCTGAAACTAATGTTGACTTTTATTAAAAAATTAAAGTTCAAGAAGAATGTAATGCAATGGTAAGACTCTTATTGATTACACCTCTCAAAAGACATGAGTTATTTATTACCCAACTTGAGGATAATTGTTACCTGATTTTCGTAACTCATAAGCTTCCTGTTTTTAAGGCCCAGGTGGATGTTTGTGTCTACTAGAAATGGCAATAGCCTGATTGTGTTGAATTATATCAGATCATACGCAGCTTCCTGTTTTTAAGCTTCCTATTTTTTAGTATATGTATGTTTTCTGCTAACAAGTTCAACTAAACTTATAACTCATTTACTAATAAAGCATAATATAGATAAAAGCTTCTTCTATGATTCAAAAAGTGGAATGGTTATGATACAAAAAAAACTTACGCTTATAGTTCGTGCTCCTTCATTCACAAAAGATCCATCTTTCTTCTTATGCGTCGCAATGTATAATAAACCCCTACTCACAGGTTGGCCACTCTCAATTTCCTATAATTTAGAACAATTTCACATAAATATTAGTTGATGTTAGAATAAAAAATTCATATTAAGGATAAATTTTTGCAATATTACCATCTCATATTTTTTCCTTGCTAGACTTTTCGACCCTCCTGTGTGTGGAATTGTCAATTTGAATCGATTTTCAGCATTTTTTTGACATATCTCCTAGATATCCAACAAAAACATCATTAGTTTAATCTTAACCACTTAGTCGTATAAATATTAGTAATCTTATAAGCAAGATTAGTAACATCACCTTAGTCTTATCTCGTGCACGATAGTCAATAAAACTTGCCCATTGGTCTTGAGATATTCCCGGTGGATGCTTTGTAATATTTGCTTCTCGACCAATATTGGGATCATACCACTCATGGTATAATTTACATCTATTGTCCTTCCATTTCTTCCCAATGTTCTTCAAAATAAAATTTTTAGCAGGCCCCTCGTCAACATTAAATTTTTCCTTCAAAAAACAACAATATTAGTTACAATAACATATTCAAAAAATATATCAAAAAATACAATATTAGTTAATTACCATGATTCTATTTTTGTAAATTTCTTCTTTGTATGTCTTCGGTACTTTGTGCCAACTTTCATAATTGACAGGAAAAGCAACAAAATCAGAGGCTAATTCTCCTAAAATCCCTCCAAGAAGTCCAGCTGGATCTCCAATTGGTTGGAATGATTCATTGAACTCTAACATAACACGCCTTCCACGTGCTAGTAACCAAACATCTTTAACCCTTAGTTTTTCCTGTTTTATAAGCCCTTCTTCATCTGTCAATCAAAATACATATACCTAATTTAATAATTAATGCAAGTATATAATAAAAACATGCAATTTAAATATTTTGGGCATACCTATCACATTAACTATCCAGTAACGACGTGATGTAGACGAGGCTGTCGATGGAATATCGTGAGAGAGATGTGGGGTGAATGATTCTGATGGAGTCTGCCTAGATCCTGGAGGTTGTGATGGGGCATGGCCAGATAATGGAGGTTGCGGTGGAGTTGGGGAGGATGCTATAGGTTGTGGTGGAGCTGGGGATGATGCTGGGGGTTGTGGTGGAGCTGGGGATGATGCTGGGGGTTGTGGTGGAGTTGACAATGATGCTGAAGCATGTGTGGGAAGTGAGGCATCTCCACCTAAATCAGTAATGCCTGTCTTTCTTAGACGTTTCTTCCTAATCATGGCTGCAATTTTTTATGCATGAGAAAAACATGCACATATATATAAAGCAAAGCAAAAAAAAAATATAATTTGACATTTTAATAATAAAAAACATTTTAATAATAAAATTCAAGGGAAGATCTTTGGGGTTGGATCATAGGAGACACCCAGCGATAAATCTTGCCATGGATGTTTTTGATGTTATTAATGTTTAAAAATGCTTATCTTTCCAAATTGGTAACTTATGACCATTCCTAGTTCTAAGTTAATTATAGTTTGGTGCCACTTCTTTTTCCTAACATTTTAATATTATGACAGATATGCGCCAGCAGTTCTTCTTCTCCGCCATTTTGATGTCTTTCGGAACTTGGTTTCTCAAATGGGCTCACCTCTTGATCAAGTTGGTGTCAGCTCTGAAGTTGCATCCGTTATTAAGGAATATACAGAGCCAGTTTCTGAAGAGGAAATAATTTATTGTGAAAAAAATTCTGATGGCGATTCAGTAAGATCCAGATAACTTCGACATATCTGATTTATAGTTTGGAATTTATTACTATATATATAACTATCATGTATGTCACTAAACCTTAAAGTCTTGTTTGAATTATCATAATTTCTTTTCTTTTTTTTCCCCTGCAATTCTTAAGATGGATGACAAAATCTTTGACAGGTAAAAGAGTCTAGTACAGATAAAAGTTCCTATTGGAATAAAACTATACAAGGACGCAAAAAAAGACTTTATTCAAATGCATAAAGAAAGAACATGAAACTAGAGAAAGAATGTGATGTAGCATGAAGATTTTGTGCTCGAATCTCTTAAAAGAATAAGGCATGCCAGTCATGAAATATCTGCTTCTCTGTAAATATACCTAGCTAACTTGATCAACAAATGAAGGATCTCAAAACTCTACTCAACAGACCACAAAACCCTGAAAAGTTCCCAGAACCAGAATGTTCTATAACAATTTGAAGATGTTGGAACATTTTCTATAAAAAAAAAAAGAATGAAAGAAAGAAAAAAGTGGTTGGGGTGGTAATAATCTGCTATAGTGGCCAGAAATTTCAATTCAGTCCTCTAGTTGAGCCCACAGAGGGCAAGATGATATACTCCTCTGTTCTTAGTCATTCCAATATGCTTCACTATCAATTAATTTGCCTTTTAAGGTTATGCAAAATTCAAGGGGGTATCCCTAGGATTCTAGGTTTCCTGAGGGGTCACTTATGTAAGTTGATGTTGAAAGGTCTTTGGGGCAAAGAACCAAAGTCTATGGGACAACTCTATTACCATTGTTTTCTATTGTCAAAAGACTGACTTACTATGATGCCTATACTTCGCTGATGCAGCAAATGAAGGCTGCTGAATCAATAAGCAGGCATCCTCTGCTGTTAGTTGCAGCTTCTGACAGTTCTGAAGGTCTGCCACCAACTATTAGACGGTGCTTCACTCATGAGATCAGTATGGGGCCTCTGACTGAAGAACAAAGGGCTGAAATGCTGTCCCAGACACTTCATCATGTTTCAGGACTGCTTCCTAATGTATGTGAATATATGTCCTCTTTTGTTCTTTTGTATATGACCAGAATTTTCCAAGGGGTCCCACATAATAACGATTGACAGTCTTCTATGTCTAAATCTGCACTGATGGGTAACTCTGCATGGCGGGAGTTGGTCATTAAGATTACACCAGAATCTAAGAACATGACTTGTTTGAAATGTTAATCATCTTAATTACTCAATCTTACCTTGTGTAATTGAGTCTTTCTTTAAGCTAATGATTTAGAATTTTTGGTACCTTTTATTTCAAAGCAATATAGTAAATTTAAGTATGTCATTTGATGGTCATTATGGCTCAGGAAATTTAATCCTGATACTTCTTTACAAGATTACGCCATAGGGCTTAGAAAATTAAATTATTTAAATAGCACAATTAGTTAAAATGCCTGTGACAGTGCCACTGTTACAATTATCCTAATTTGTCAATTTTAACTTAGGAAATTGTTGTCTTTCTTTTCAGACTTGTAAGATAACCATTATGTCAAAGCACTCGACTAATTTAATAAGCAACGTAAAATGCAATATAATTTTCTACATTTAAGAGTGTGTAATGACCGTTAGATGATTACATGATTTTAAAAGTGTTTTTTTAAACTAAATCACTAATCATAATTTGACTATTTCTTAAAGTATAATAAAATCATTAACCTCCTTTTATCTTAAATTTGAATAATAATAATGTTATAAAGAGCAACCTAGCTATCTGTAAGCCCCTTGGGACAAAGAGGTCTCATTAAAGTAGGGATAATCTCTTTTAAATCAAATCTCGTGTCATTTGGACTATCTCTTTTGAGTTTGAACATGTATGTTTGTGGTACGTGTGAGCACAGTAAATCTAAGATAAACTACAGAACATGCAATGGATGGCTACAGTACCTCTTGGTGGCCCATGAAATACTAGCTACACTCTGATATGAAAATTACCCTACCAAGTACTGCTACTATGTCCTCTACAACTAGGGTTCAAATTTCTTGAGACAAAGTCATAAATATTTTTGTATGTTTACCTGGTGCACATGGTTCTATGTAATAGCACATCAAACAAAATTAACTATATTATTTCCAAACAATATCTTTTACCATTTCTCATAGGTAAACAACGTTATTAGTGAAATGCCATAAATTGAAGTCCAGCAAGTAATCAAGAGAAGAACACAAGTTCAATCCTTATGATCACAATTTGGAACTGTTCTGGATGAAATTAATGGAAAACAGAGCCCACACTTACACAACATATATATGAATCCAAGATTGCTAATTAGTAATTACAGATGAAAGAAAGTCTTGACTGCATTGCTTATCCTTCAAATGCAGTCACAAGAAAACATCCTCAACAGTTTGAACATGTAAGGTTTCATTAGGTTAGCTTGTATTCGAATGTGCTACTTCTTCCTAGTCTACATTGACCAACTGCCATGAAAATAGCTCTGTTTGTGTCCTAAGCGGTTATGTATTTATTGTCTAATTAGTCTAAACCCTTCTAGTAAGACATGTGAGGTGATGGTGAAAAAAAAATCTTAAACCTTTATGTTGTATTTGCTTATTATATTGTTGTTACCACTTCTCTATTGGTACCTCTTAGACGTTTCTTCCTAATCATGGCTGCAACTTTTTATAAATGATAAAAACATGCACGTATAGATAAAGCAAAACAAAATGAAAGGCAAAATAAAAAAATGCTAACAACAATATAATAACCAAAGTAAAATGTAATATAATATTCTACATTTGCATTAATTAAATCCATAGAATTACATATCCTCGTCATCCTCATCATCAACATTTTCAACATTAGGCATTGGATCATCATCTATTTGTCCTCTTGCAAGTGACAGAATTCCAGTATCATTAGGAAAAAATAACCCTAAGTCTTGTGTTTGATATGGCTCGTTCTCATAGAATGTCTCTTCAGTGTCTTCACCCATATCATACAAATCTCTTGGTTTTAAATGTACAACAGCACTCCAATCCTTTTCTACAACATCTTCAACATAGTACACTTGTTGTGCTTGTGAAGCTTCAATATAAGGTTCATCTTCTTCACGTTCACCAGTATGTATCAATCGAGAGAAATTCACTAAAGTAAACTGCAAAGCATCTTGTTTGATCCCTCTATCAGTTATGGTATTGGCCCATTTACACTTGAATAGAATAATCCTGAATCGACCATAGTAATTAAGCTCGATTATATCTACCAATTTTCCATAATAATTAACATCTCCATTAACTGGGTTGTTGTCACTGATTCTAGAATGACTTCTTGTTCCAGAAATCACAAAAACTCCACTGTTTTGAGTTTTCAAGCTATGTTCTCGTTCCATAGTTCGAAATTTGAATCCATTGACATTATATGCACTAAATCGTCTGGCACGTTGAAGTGGCCCTTGTGCAAGGAACTTAAGATCATCTGAATGGGATTCATTTTCATCATTCATAATCTAAAATGAAACAAAAGGAAATCGATAAGTACAATTTTTCATGATTGAAATATTGTTCTTAATAAAATATATCAATGGTAAACCTACACGCTTAGAGAACCAATCAACGAATTCCCGATGTACTGTTCTTTCAATCTCTATAGTTGATCGTGTTCGATTCCTGAGCCTTCTCTTGGTTATCTCTCTAAATTCCCTATATAAAATTAAGTCATTAACGCAACAAGATAGGAAAATAAGGGATTTTGATAAATTATATATCTTTTATGTACGAACTCACTTCACAAACCGATCGACTAGTTCTGAATTCATCAACACATATCTGTGTGCTTGTCGTTTCTCAATATGGGTAAGGTTGAAATATGAAGTACTCCCAACTGATTTCCCTATTTCAGTAAAAAACATTGAAACTTGAGACGATTCATTGTTTGTCGTTTGATCATCAACACGTCCAAGCTGGTTGAATCTTGTCTCAATGCCCTCCAAGTATCTTGAACAAAAGGTCAAACATTCTTCAGCCAAATAACCTTCAGCAATGGAACCTTCTGGTTGTGCCCTGTTACGTACATAGGACTTCAAATGTCCCAAGTATCTAAAGTAAAAAACACAATTAGAAAATAGTGTTATACATATATACCTGCAAATCCAATGGCAAATAGCAATTACGATATATAGAATATTTACCTTTCTATAGGATACATCCATCGATAATGTACTGGGCCTCCAAGCTTCAGTTCATTCACTAGATGCACAACCAAATGAACCATGACTGTAAAGAACCCAGGTGGAAAAAGCATTTCCATATGGCATTGTGTGAGAATGACTCGACGTTGGAGCTTGTCAAAGTCTAGAGGATTCAACACCTTGCCACATATTTGCCTAAATATTGAGCACAAATCAACTAAAACGGCAGACACTTGGTTAGGCAACACATTTCTAATTGATATTGGTAGCAGTTGCTCCATAAGAATATGTGAATCATGACTTTTCAAACCAAATATCTTCCGATGCTTTAGATCAATACACCTAGCAATGTTACTTGAGTAACCATCAGGCACTAAAACATTCTTCAAAGTTGTAAGGAATACATCTTTTTGGGCATTTGACATTGTAAATAAAGTAGGTCGATATTGTCCATTTTCATTTGGCCAAAGATCACTTCTTACGCCCATCTCTTTCAAGTCTTTTCGAGCATTGAGATTATCTTTTGTTTTTCCACTTTCATTGAGAATGGTGTACAAGACATTATCACACACATTCTTCTCAATGTGCATAACATCAAGGTTATGGCGCAACAAGTTGTACTCCCAATAAGGAAGTTGGAAAAATATACTTTTCTTTCTCCATTGTTGACAACCACTTTCTACAGTATTTTTTCGGTGAGTTCTTTTTCTGTTATCTTCAACCTCCATCCCTTTCCCAAATGTAACATGAATATTTTCCAACTGCTTGAATATCTCTGAACCTGATAGTGCCACTGGTGGATTCCTAAACTCTGTATTACCATCAAAGTGAACACGGTTAAACCTGAATCTATGATTTGGCTCTAAAAATCGACGATGACCCATAAAACTCCACTTTCTACTATGAGGTAGACGATGGGCAACAGTGTCAAAATTACAAGTTGGACAAGCTGAACCAGTGTGTGTGTTCCACCCAGATAAATTACCAAGCCCAGGAAAATCGCTAATTGTCCACATCAATGCAGCGCGCATATTAAACATTTGATTGAGTGAAGCGTCAAATGTTTCCACACCACCATCCCACAAATCCTTCAAGTCTTTAATCAAGGGTTGTAAGTAAACATCGATATCATTCCCTGGCATTTGCTTTCCCGGAATGATCATTGAAAGGATGAAGGAAGTCTGCTTCATACACATCCAAGGGGGTAAGTTGTACGGTATAAGAATCACAGGCCAAATGCTATAGTTGGTACTCAAAGTTCTGAAAGGATTGAAGCCATCACTAGCTAACCCAAGCCTAACATTCCGTGGATCTGATGCGAATTCAATGTGTGTTTCATCGAATCTCTTCCACGCCTCAGAGTCTCTCGGGTGCCTCATCAAGCCATCTTTGTTACTATCCACAGAATGCCACCTCATATGTTCAGCAGTTTTAGAAGACATAAATAACCTTTGCAAACGTGGTTTAAGTGGAAAGTACCGTAAAACTTTGACAGGTTTCTTTTTTCTTTTCTTGCCCCCACTAGACATGTTCGTCGGGTTACCTTTCCTACTTTGTTTCCATCTTGACGTGTTACATACTTTGCATGTCTCCCTACTTTCATCTTCTCCCCAATACAACATACAATCATTTGGACATGCATGTATTTGACTGTAATTAAGACCAAGCTTGGTAATTAATTTCTTAGCCTCATAAAAAGAATCAGGAATCTTTGCATGTTCGAAGGCATCTTTTAACAATTCTAAAATCATAGACATTGCTTTGTTACTCAATCCGCACAAGCACTTGATGTGATATAGTTTTACTAGGAATGATAATTTCGAGTACTTCGTACATCCTTCATACAATGCTTGATTTCCATCCCTAACTAGATCGTAAAATGCCTTAGCTTCCTCATTAGGTCCTTGATTCAATTCTGGCATCCTTTCTTCACCTTCATGTACTGGTTGATGCGAGGTCCAGGCTTCTACATTCACATGGTCCCTAGATATCCCAAAAGCATCGTTGATCATATTGTGTATTGGATCATGAGTGTATAAGGGATTTTGTATCGAGGGTGTGCTATTAGAAGTTTCCCCTGTAGTTGACTCCCCATGCCAAAACCAAGTAGTGTATGTGGTTGGAAACCCTCTACAAATCAAATGATCATACACCATTGCTCTGGTCTCCCAATTTCTAAAAACACAATCAGGACAAGGACATTTGATTTTGCCTTCAACAGACCGATGGGCAAAGGCAAATTCCAAAAATCCTTGCACCCCTTCCTGAAATTCATGTGTATTTCGTGGCTTTGTAATCCAAGACTTATCCATGCAGCTAAAACAGAGCTTGTAGCTTGTATTCTGCTTCTCTAATCTACACCTCAATATGCAAAACATTACATCCATATTAGTTTTAAGATGCGTACTTCATACATAAAAGGCATTTAAAAACTACAACAATTTTCCAATAGAGACCCTAATTATTGTCACTCTATAAGACACTATTTAAATACGCAAATTAAGTTTTGAATCAAATATTAGTTTATGCCTAAGGATTACCTTTTTGTGCGTAACTTTTTGTTAATAAAGATCATTACAGTCGTGCTACTAAGCGTATATAATATACTCACAACTTTAATTATATGTGTGTGTGTGTGTGCAGCAATTGCATTGTCATCAAAGTGCATGTGCTTGAACAAAAAATGTTTCTGGTTCTGCTGCTGCAACATTCCAAATCTATTTTATCGGCGCATTGTCTGCTTGTTAATGTTTTTTGGAGGGAAAACATTTCCAGTGATCAATTAACTAAAGTCCCCTTTCACTTCCAGAATTCATACAATCCCTAAAGTTAATTTGCATAGACTGATTAATTATGCATCGATAATGCTCATTAGGTTCATTTCTATAACTTAATTCAGATCAAACATTTTCTGTGTATGGAAACATTTTATGTGTATCTGATCAAATGTCTGATTCGATGTTTAATTTTAAATTCAAAATTACAAGATGGAAAATAAGTTAAAATAATTTTTTATAAGGAATTAATATGGCATTAATTAGGAAGTAAATTTTCCATTCTTTCTGCACATATAGTTAGAGGGGAAATATATTTATATAAGATGAAGTATATATATCTAATATAACAAGGTATACACACACAGACACACACAAATATGCTTTAATTAATTTGTATGGAAAGATAGCTGGCAAATTCCAGTAGAAGATGAGGTACGCTTTTATGTTTCTACATTTCTTCATAATGATATTAATGCAAAATTTAGTCATGTATGCATCACAAACAGTAGAGAGCTGGGCAATAGATATCAATGCCTTTGTACTCTGGCATAGTTAAACAAAGTAATTGAAATTTGGCTTCTTTACAGAGTGGCAAGCCATGCAGTACTTATAGCATTTCTTATGCCATGATATCTGAAAGGGGATCGATAGATTAAAAAAAAAAAAAAAAGCTTCATATATATATTTTTTAATTATTATAGGTGATCAAGTTCCTAATTTATTCACAGCCGTTCTTTTTACCATAATTTCACAGCCGTTCTTTACCAAAGTGGGGGGGGGGGGGGGGGGGGGGGGGGGGCGCTCCCAATCATCATAGAGTTAACTGTGTTTCTCTTTTCATTTATCCTAATTACCTTAACTGTGTTTCTCACATTTCCTTTCATATTCAACAAACACCATTTTGAAAATGAATTTGACATCCTAAAACAATGACAACTTAAGAAAAGACAAACATACATATTTGTGTGTGGGTGGGTATAATCTGCAGGCCATATCCAAACAACACCAGGTCCACATCAAATGGACATAAAATACAAGAGCAAGACAGTTGGACGGCCACTTGAGTGAGAGGTACTGAGCTTAAGTGAGAACCTAATCATCGGTATAATTATTATATAGGGTAAACCATGTTTATTTTATACTATCATTAATCATCTGTAGATCGATGGATTTGATGATTTTACTAAACATCCTCGTTTAGTTTTTGCAGGGACAAAATTAGGCACGTCTCAATAACAAATACCGGGACTCGTAAAAGACAATCAATTAATATACCAAGATCTTCTCTCTTATATTAAAATCGAACTAACCTGAGGAACTGCGAGAGGTGAGAGCGAGCGCAAGCGACGGCAGGCGAGGGGCCGAGGGTGAGCACAATCGACTGCGAGCGAGGGACCGAGGGCGAGCGCGAGCGACGGCGAGCGAGGGGCCGAGGGCTAGCGACGACGGCCGAGCTACCTAGGGCGAGCTCGAGCGAGGAGAGGGCAAGAGCGAGCGAGGGTCCGAGGGCTAGCCACGGTGGGCGAGCGGCCGAGGGCGACCTCGAGCGAGGGGAGGGTGAGAGCGAGCGAGGGGGCGAGGGCTAGCGACGCGAGGGAGAAGGAGAGACAGAGATCGAGAAGGGTTTGCAGAGAGAGAGTAAAATTGGGGGAGGGAATTTGAGAATTTGGGGTGCCTTGGCGCAGGCGGGTAATGGGAAATTGGGGGAGGGAATTTGGTATTTTTAGTTAAGTAATTTATTTTATTTTTTAATTAATTATTTAACTGTGACATTTAAAGTAATTATATTTAATATACATAATTTAATATAAAAAATTAATATTGTTGACTAATTTATATTTTTAAATAATATAAAAATATTAAATTTAATTATGTGTAAAACTTAATTCATATTAGACATTATGTGAAAAAAAGATTAAAAATTTATTAAAAGAGTGTAAAACTTAATTCACGGATTAAGCCTGGTCAAGTTCTTTTGGATTAAGCCCAATTAAGTTTTTTAAAACTTACACTATTGCAAGCCATCTGAGCGTTGACTACAAAGAACTCAGTGGTTGTGGCTATGGTTGTGACAAGAGACATTTGAAATAAAGAGGGAGTTAAAAGAAAAAATCGAAAAGGAAGTGACCATGCCATGGATTTGGGGAAGTGACCGGCTGTCTGTCTCGCCACCTGTCTCTCTGATAGTGGTTATGATACTTGTGAGGTGATGGGGGATGGGATGGTTTCGGGGAGAAAATATGTTGTCGTTTGATCTCAACCATTGACACTGTTGGTGTTTTTTTAAACTTCATGTCTCGACCATATGAATTTAAATTAATTCATATATATTTATGATTAATCAAACATTGTAATGCTTAATTAATCAAACACAACACAATGCATTGCATTTATTGATTAATCAACACACAATATAGATAAAGATAATACTAAATATATTATTAATCAAAGTCATGTTTGATGTATACTATATATATAGAGATTCTTGTATATTATATAGAGAAATGTACATTCTGATCATATTAGATGTATTGTTATTTTTAATTCAAAAAGTTATTATAAAATTATGTGATATAACAAGTTTTTTGAAATTTGATGTGTTTTTCTTGACTCTATCATCCATCTAAAAATATTTATATCATCTTTTCAATATAAGAATAGTATTTATATATATATTCTCTAAATATTATTCAATTCAGTTTTAATATACTTTTTCCCATTAAAAAAATATAATTCATATACTAACTTCTTTTTTAAAATATGAAAACGCCCCTTTCTCTCTCTCCTCTCATTTTTTTTGTATATATTTGATAACTATTACAAATAATTAATTATTATACATTTAATATATATTTTAATTTATAAATTTTTATATAAATTAGTTTACATGTATATATATTTTCTTTTATATTTTATGAACATGAAATATAATAATTTATATATTTAGAATTTAATTTCTATATTTATAGATAAAAAATTAATATTTTAAAATTTTACATTTTATAAATTTGAGAGGGAAAAAAATTAATTGATAAATTAACTGATAAATTTACATTTTATATATTATTTAATTGATAAATTTAAAATAAATAAATTATTTAATTTAATTATTTAATTGAATTAAATTAAATAAATTAGTTGATTAAAAAATTAAAAAATTTAGATTATATTGCAAAATTTAATTTAATTTTAATTTTAAATTATTAATTTTTTTGAAATTTATTTTTTGATTTTTTTAATTTCTGAATTTGGCGGCGGTTTCTGACCAAACCGCCGCTAAATTTATTTTTTTATTTTTTAATTTCTAAATTTAGCGGCGGTTTTTTCAAACCGCCGCTAAATTCAATTTTTTTAAAATTTTTTATTAATGAATTTGGTGGCGGTTTTGATAAAATCGCCGCTAAATTTAATTTTTTATTTTTTAATTTCTAAATTTTGCGGCGGTTATTTAAAACCGCCGCAAATTTTACTTTTTAATTTTATTATTAAGGAATTTAGCGCCAGTTTTTTCAAACCGCTGCTAAATTCACTTTTTTTAGAATTTTTTTATTAATGAATTTGGCGGCGGTTTTGATAAAACCACCGTTAAATTTAATTTTTTATTTTTTAATTTCTAAATTTTGCGGCGGTTATTTAAAACCGCCGCAAATTTTAATTTTCAATTTTATTATTAAGGAATTTAGCGGCGGTTTTGAAAAACCGCCGCTAAATTCAATTTTTTTAAATTTTTTTATTAATAAATTTGGCGGCGGTTTTGAGAAAACCGCCGCTAAATTTAATTTTTTATTTTAAATTAATTAATTTGGCGACGATTTTTCAAAACCGCCGCAAAATGTAGGATAAAACGCCGCAAAAAACCTATTTTGCGGCGGTTGTAAAACCGCCGCAAAATTTCATGTTTTGCGGCGGTTTTGAAAACCGCCGCAAAAAAACCGCCGCAATAAACCCGTTTTTTTTGTAGTGTTAGGTAGCGCGGTCCTCGCCCTTGGCCTTCGCTTTACCCTTACCTGGAATGATGGAAAGCAAGGTGAGTCGCAAGACTCAGCAAGTTATATGAAAAGGAAGGCTATAACATGAATAGAAGAGGAGATCACCCCAAATATAGACCCACATGTACACACAAGCCATGTGACGCAACAATACAATAGTGCAGTATAATAAAAGCACATACCGGTCCTTGGGGCCCACATAAGACACCTGGTACCCAAGTCCCATACCAACCTGCCGCTGCCCTGAAAGGCAATATAGATCTCCAACAAACCTGTGCACACTATCTCAGGTTGGTACTCCCGTCACCCGTATCCACGTCAGTACTCCCGACACCCGAGCCATAGGCTCCCTCGGAATGGTACTCCCATTCGAGAACTAATACTACCAGTAACCATGCAATGCACGTAAAATGCAATGGCGTAGTGAGCATCAACGTGATACATGGCGCCCATACATCCAGGCATCAGGCCATGCTCCGCCCATATAATAAACCACACGCGATGCATATGCCCGTGATGGATGCAACATAACCAAGCTAGAATGTTCGTGACCAAGCATAACCAAATCATGATAAACCCAACATGCAGCCCGTACCCATGTGCACGCCAAACCATGCAACAAAAATAAAATATAACCAGGCATGCTATAATCACATAACGGCAGAGCTAGTCAGCAGTGTCTGGCACCGGTCAGCGGTCAGTGACTAGGAGAGACCATCTAACGGCCTAAGATAGACTGTACAACAGTCACACCATTACCGAACAGCCGATCCTTGCCCTCACTGCACAACAGCTCTAGCCTTCACTGCACAACCGCTCTAGCTTATGAACAACCAAAAATCCAATAATAATACCCGAACAACTAAGAACCTAGCCCCGGGTGAGTACGGCATCATTCCCATAGGCTTGGGGGTGGTACAAACCCCCATAGGAAATCAACGAATAAAATCCTCGAGACCAGTTTAATAAATTAAATTTTTAAAACACACCGTTTAAAATCCTATAATTTATTAATAGTCGAAACAAACGAAGGGAGGTCAAATCAATTGACAACGAAAGAATTGACGAGGTGGGTATAAAGAACTTGCCTTTGCGAAGATATCCTTAGGCTTGTTTTGACTCAGCACGGTAAAAATTATACAAACTGCAATATCGCAATTATTTGCCAAAATTAATAAAATTGGGCTCTAAAAGAAATTCTGACCATATAGAATATTAATTACTAGCTTAGCTACATACCTGGCAATTTAAATCCTTGATTAAACTTGAATTAATCTTGATTTTTCTCCAAAATCTTCCAATTTCACGATCGCGCACATTGCCTCTTTTTTCCAATTTTTGCTGCTGATTCTGCTGCAAAAAGAATGCCCAAATTGGGCTTTAAATTCGGCCAAAAATGAGCGGAGGAGGGGGCACCACGTGGCAGCGCTGGAACGGCCGCTGGGGAGGCCACCACCTCAATCCAAACGACGTCGTTTCGACGTCCAGTGGCTGAATTAAATCAGCTAAAAATGTAAGGGCCCACTCTCGAATATTCCCGCTAGCATAGGATATTCGAAAGGACGTCATCACAGAGATGATATAGAACAAACCACAATTAAACAAACAACTCATTTCATTCATTAGCAGCGAAAACTATGTTTGAGTTCAATTACACTTCCAGTAGCTCAAGAGTTCGGGCTCAACGACCATACACAATAGATAAGAGACTCTAATGTTAACTAACAAAATAAGACTCATTTCATCTCAAGTCTCACCAAAATGCTAACAGGATCTTCAAGTTAGGACGCGTCCCCGTACACCACTATCTTTAGGCCTTAATCCTACTGGACTCGCCCCCAACAATAGCTTTCCTTTTACCTGGAATAGCAAAGTAGATCAAGTGAGCCACAAGGCTCAGCAAGTTCTAGGATAATAAACAATGATCATGAACCAAGAATAAGGTGACACCAAAGAGAGTACTCCAGAACTCGACTGATGCATACAAGTATCACAATTTAAGACTTGATCAATTCCAAGTTAAATGTATCATGCCACCATGTACTATTATGCAAATGTGCATATAAATTTAATATCAGAATCAAATCTCATAGGCTTGCAAGCCATAAATCAACACATGCCAAAGTGTATCACATAGACAAAACCTCACAATAAATATGGAGCCAACCTGCCGGGCTATGACCACCTCGTCCCGTGCCAAGTGCTCTAGGGTACCCTTTCTCCCTCGGCGCAAAATAATAGGTGCGCAAAACATATATATATGTAACATGTACATGTATGCATCATGTATGCATTTGCCAATCACATGTATTTAAATTCTTGTCTCCGCGATGTTCATACTTTCAACATTACTTACCCATATCGGGTATTTTTCCATCATCAGATAAATTCAACATATCTTACTTCATAACGTTGACCACATTCAAGATGTAATTTATGACACAGAAATGCTTGAAGTAATTTTAGAACATAAGAATACTTCCTTGAGAGATGCTATTTAATATTAAATATCCATTCACCAGCTGAGGAGTGTTATAAATTTAATAACTATTTTTCCCACCATATGATTGTTGTGATTTGATTCAACCAGTGATAATATGCATTTATTTGCATTCGTGCTCATAGCTCAAATTCATTATTAGACCCCATGTAATCGAATGACCACACCACGCGAAATTTCTGACCAAACGTAAACTTGAAATTTTTCTAAGGCAATGGACCAAATAGAACATATTTTGAAAATGTCTTCATTTTGAAAAATTAACTCCCGGTAATTTGATAACTAGCATTTATTGTTGTAAAAATGATTTTTAATGAATTTTTCAAGAAACGAAAACTATGTATTTCGATGGTGGTAAAATTGCAAATTCGTGAATTTATACTAAAACCAAAATTCTATCTTTTATTTTTATAAATTTTGATTTTTTTGATATTTTTATTAAATCCAAATAGGGGGTACTTCCTTATTTACATTTATGTATTAAAGTAAATGAAAGTAAAATATAAATTAAAGAAAATGCAAACATTTGTAAATAAATAGGGTGAGAGCTGATAGCTCCCATTCAAAGGCATATGGGACGAGCTCGGGAACAGCTCGAGGTCTTAAGGTCGCAGCTTACGGAGAGAGCTCAAGAGAGCTCACGGGAAGGACAAGCGAACGAGCTCAAGGTCAAACGAGCTCGCGGTCAAGGGGTTGAGCAAGAGCTCGCTGGATGAGCTTCTGGTCAGGCACGCGGCAAGAGCTCGCGGCCATGAGCTTGAGGAATGAGCTCGTGGGAATGAGCTCGTGATTATGCTTATGGTCAGGGAGCATATAGGTGTGAGCTCGCGGAAAAGAGCTGGAACGAGCTCGCGGAAAGTGTTAGAACAGTAGGTTCTATGGCACACACCAAGAAGGGGGTGAATTGGTTATTTTAAAAACTTGATTTAAAAACTTTGAAATCCTTTTGATTGAAAGTAAAAATTCAATGCAAGTGAGGATAATGAAATGCTAGCAATGATAAATATATCAAAGTACACAAGCATAAGAAAACACAAGGATTTATAGTGGTTCAGCTCAACCAAGCCTAATCCACTACCTTAGCTCCTCACTAAGGATTTTTCAAACCATCCACTAAAACCCCCTACTTAAACCAATTAGGTCCTCTAGTCCAAGACTAGGAAATACAACCTCTTGCTCATACAAGCAAGCCCTCTAGCACCTAGCTAGGAAAAACAGCCACTTGCTTCAACGAGCAAGTCTTCTAGCACAAAGCTAGGAGAAATTTAGAAATATAGAAAATGAGAGAATCTAAGAGATGACTCTCTTAGTTACAATGTCTCTCAAGATTAAACAAGGCTTAATTGAATGTATTTACAATGATAGAACAGCAAAGCCTTGGAGAGAAAAATAAAACAATGAAAGCCCGAACACTGTAAGCTCGAATAAAATTGTTTGCAATTGCTAGATCATCTCGTTTCCGTCCATTAGCCTCTCCTTGATCATCCATGAGTTGTATATATAAGCATCCATAAAGATTGAAGAAGAAACTAGCCGTTTTTGTGACCGTTGGAGTTGAAAAACTAGCCGTTATAAAATTCTGTGAAACACAATAGTCGACAGAGAAAAGGATTAGTTGACTATTTTTACATGTAAAGCAAGAAATAGTTGACAGACAAAACGAATAGTCGACTACCTTATAACACAAATTTTCAATAGTCGACATACACATTCCAATAGTCGATAGATGCAAAAATGTGAAGAAAATTTTGAAACTTATGAACAAAAATAGTCGACAGACCAAAAGGCATAGTCGACTATCCTTACTCGATAGTTGACATATGCTAAAATAGTCGACAGATCAAACAGAATAGTCGACTATTTTCAGGCATAGTCAACAGAATGAAAAACATAGTCGACTATCCTCTTGAAAAGATTGAAAATTTATCAAATCCTTATTTGATTCTTTTGAATCCTCATTTTGATTATTTTGAAAGCTCATTTTGATTATTTTGAAAGCAAGTTGAGATTATCAAAAGTATATTTTGAAACAAATCTCTCTCAACAAGCCATACTCAATATTTCCTCTATAGGATTTCATATCTTGCTTTAAGACTTATATACTAAAAATTCATTTTCTCATTCATATAATCCACATAGATTAATTTTCATATATTGATTTTCATATAGTCATTATCAAAACCATTTTATTACTCAAGAGTAAAATATCAATCTCCCCCTTTTTGATGATGACAAAACAAATATGAAAATCAAATCATTCAATTTATCTCCCCCTTTTTGTCAATATCAAAAAGATGAAGACTCCCCCTTTTTGAAACACACTGAAGGCATAAAAAAGACCTCCTCAAACGAAAAGATAATCTCTCTCCCCCTTTTTAACTCTTCCCCAATGATAGTTTGAAAATTTTCATTTTTAAATAAAAACATTTCAAACGATTTCACAAATCACAAGACTTTTTCAATGTTTCTTTTATAACAACTAGAGATAGCTCCCCCTTATGATGGCATAATCAGCATCATAGAAGATTTTTTAGCACATACCATATAAAGAAACCTTATTCATGAGATGCCAAAATTAAAAAAATCATACCATATTGCATACTCATGATCATATTAGAGCCGATCTATATCTTTTCAAGAAATCACTCATATTTAAGCAATCAAAGTGCTAGATCAAATGCATAGCCATTCATCATAAAAAGAGGCATATACATCAAATGATCAATATAAGAGTGAAATAGAAAGACTCTCTTTGAAAAACTCCCCCTTAAACTCACACAGGAGGTTTTAGCCATAGAGACATTTTTCATATAAAAATAGAATAACAATTTGTCTCAATTCAAATGATTTTCGCAAGAGTAAAATATGACAATGATCATAAATTTGAGGAATGAACCACATGCACTCATATATATATTCAAAGAATAAGTGGTCATCCAAAAACATAAATCTAAACGAGTTATGGCAGATTTCATGCAAGAGACATTAAAGATGGGCCTTAAAAACATACATTTGTCTTTTGATAATCTTAGCCATACTTGTAATCACATAGGATCATTACATATAGATAATTTCAAGAAGCAAGATGATCCTTTAGCAAATAAAGCATGATTTCATACTCAAGTATTCATTTGTCACACAAAGATAATCAAGCTATTTCATACAAGAAAAATAGCATTATAAATGATTCAAGACATGAATACTATATGCCGTTAATAAACTTTTTAAAACATCTAAGAGCTTGATGGCATAGTCCTTTGATTTAACCAATGATAGATATGAGAGACATGAAGGATTTAAACTTCTTTATACAAAAGCACTTGAACTCAACGATTGACTGGGATTTATCTAGATTTTGATTATCAATGATACCAATTGATATTTTCTTTTTGAGCAAGATCCCTTATGAATAGATGATTAATTTTCATATGTTGAGTCATGAAATCTAGAATTTTTGATAGGGCTATAGCATTTGTATTGGCACATTTGATTTGGGATATTGTGGGGATTTATGCCATAGTCTTTTTGTTCCATTCATAGGATTCAAGCAACTATATAATCACTTTTAGTGAAAGAGAATGGAATGGAATTTGAGTTTCTCTTAAACAGAGACACTAGGAAATATCTTATAACTTGACATGGATCGCTAGTGTTCTTTTTAGCCATTTTGCCTCCAAGATGAGATTTCTTAGGATTGGATTGAAATCTAGCATATAGGCAAACACTAAACACAATGTTCATCCTATTAGCTATAGAATATAGCAATGGTCCAATCATATTTCTATATAGCTCATTTTCCACCATTTGGCATTTCCCATATTTGTTTAGGCTTGATGTACTATTCTTTTGAGAGGCTGGAAATATTAAATTTCTTAAGAAGATGTATTTTTTTTTTTTTTTTGCTTAGACATATAGATCCCTTCATCTTCTTTATATCTAAGTTCTCTTTGCATTAGATTGACAAATTGATTCCATAGGGATTTATTTGTAGAACCAAAACATGATGTCCATAGATTTGGACTCTTAAAACATTCTTGTTATGAGGCTTAGAAGCAATGATATATCTTTTTGACCTCTTTTAAATTTTTCTTCCAGACTAAACTTGCTAGAACTTCCATACCGTGACTTAGGGGCTTGTTTTAAACAATATACTTCCTTTGAAAATTTGAACATATGATCCTTTCATTGAGAATTCTCAAAACTAAGAGAATTTATCTACATATACTTCCTCATTTTTAACCGTTCAAAAATGCACTTTCAATATTCATTTGAAATAGCTTAAACTTCTTATGACATGCACATGCCAATAATATTCTCAATGCTTCTAACTTAGCTACGAGGGCATAAGACTCATTATCCTTGATTCATTTTTCTTGATTGTACCCTTTAGCTACTAATCTAGATTTAATTCTAATTTTGTTTATAAGACCCTTTTGGTTACTATGATTGGGTGATCCTTAGGTCTTGGAACCAATTACATACACCACTTCTTTCAAATTTATTTAGCCCTTCTTGCATAGTCATAAACCAATTTTCATCCATTAGAGCTTCCTTAATATTTTTGGGTTCTATTTGAGAAATAAAGCAACACATTTTCTCATTTATAACCATTTAAAGATGCACTCTTGACATTCTTTATGTAGCTTAAAGGATTTGTGGCATGCAATTCCAACAACATTTTTATGGATTCTAGTCTTGCTATGGGAGCATAGGTTTCATTTTGATCTTCCCCTTTTTACTTGACTATACTACTAATCTAGCTTTATTCCTCTTTCATCCATTTTGTTCCTAAACACGCATTTGGTGTGAGAATGGTAAAAAGAATTTCCATAACAGAGGATTGAATTTGGAAAAATAAAAATCTCTTTTTCAAAAAATCTTTTTCAAATGAAAGGATGTCACCGGTGAAGGCCACGGCTTTGTTAAACCTCAAGACCTTGAAATGGCACGATGAGGTATCAACCGTGTAAAGACAATCCCTTCATGCAAATGATAATCCTAGATTTGAAATGTAGAGATAGGTTTCAAAATATAGACAAGGAGGTTGCAAATTCTCACTCATTTCTAATGGATGCTCTTGTCCTAAAACCTTTTGAAAGGATCTCCAATACTATCCTTATTCTCTACATAGGGTTTTCTTTAGGATGGGATCTATGAATCCCTTTTGATCTAATGAGAATTTTTCATATTGAGATCATTCTTCTTATAGGTTTAGGAGCTTCAACACGAATATCATCAATTATAACTTATATCGGTTTTCTTTTAAGATGAGCCTTGATGAATCCCTATTTAGCATGAGGTGTTAATGGCTTAGATCAAAGGATTTACATACATAACATAATTCTAGCCATTTCTTATAAAGATCTATTTCTCTTTTTAACTACCTCATTTTGTAAAGATGATCTAGCACTAGAAGCATTATGATTAATATTATTTTCCTCACAATAGTGCTTGATTTGATCATTCCAAAATCTCTTAAATGTTACACTTTTAGATGCAAGAGATATTGCCTAGAGTAGTCATCTATAATGACAAGAGAATAATGCTTTTCATCTAGGTTTTGGATTCTCAAAGGTCCAAGAAGATATAGATAGATTAAGGTTAGAGACCTAGAGGTTGAAATTTTATTTGAAGACTTAGATGATATACTTATTGTTAGCCTTTTATGGATGCCTCACAAATGTTTTTCATATTCAAGCTTTAGGCACTTTCTCAACAAGATCATGTTTGGATAGATTATAGAAGCATATTCATATTTGCATGACTTAGTCTATTATGCCATAGATAAATATTTGAGATATGGATTATACTAGGCATTTCTCTTATACTAGACAAGAATAAGTCTATGCACAAATTCTATCCTATTTTCTATGATCTTCATTTTATTTGTGACAAGATATTTTCACATGAATTATCATTAAAGCATACTTTATATCTTTATCACATAATTGACTTATGCTAGCTAGGTTATGCATAGGAGCATTTATCAAGAAAGTATTTCTAGCATATATCAACAAACTTCGTTCTTCCCTCACTCAATGCACATATCAAAACATAATAGAGTGCAAGCATATCATTCATTTTTATCGAAAACTAATAAGCATAGGGAGTTAAGGGATAGAAGCATACCACCAAGATTTTGATTAATAAAATCTTTCTTACACTTGGTTGGCAAAATGAGGAGTGATCTTCTTGTCCACTTCCTCCTTCCTTCATGCTTGATCCATCCATAAAGATTTCTCTTTAAAGTTCATTTGGATGTCAAGCAACCTACATAAACACTATCCACAAGCTTTTGGTGCCCAAACCACCTTGGGTTCACCCATGTTAGCATAGAGCTCTTCCTTAGGAACCCAAACTTGTTTTAGCTTATGTGGATGTTTTGTTATGAAACCTTTATGTTCAAAATGATACCAATGACTAGGATGTGTAGCAAAGGGTTTTCGTTTGAAATTCATTTTCCTTTTATCCTTATGCACATTCGTCTTAAAATGATCATTTTTAGGTTTCAAAACATACTTGGATCCTTGGGGTTTAATATAGGAAGTATTAGATACTTTAGTTCCCTTAGAAATCCATTTCATTTTAGGACCACTAGATGATTTCCTCCTAAAAGGACAACTAGATACGATGTGGCCTAACTTGTTACAATGAAAACATTTAATATCATGAGAGGTGTGTATAGATGAGCTTTTGAAATTTGCTCTTTGATTATGAAAGTTTTTAACACCTTTAACATGATCACAAGAATTTGAAATCTTCCTATTTGAAATAGGTTTCTCATTTAAAGGAACATTAGGAGATTTCAATTGATTTTCATTCAAATCATTTTTCATTGATAGTTCATTATTGGAAGCAAGCAAATATTTATTTTTAGATTTTAAAGCTTCCAATTTATTTGACAACAAGTCTAATTGATCTTGAAGAGTTTTGTTTTTCAAACATAGTTTTTCAAAGTTGGCATGTAAATCATTAAAAGCATTTAACAACTCTTCATTTGAAAAAGTATCATGATCATCATTTTTATCATTCAAAGAACTAGATTCATGATCATTTTCAATATCAATAACAAGAGTAGAAGTAGAGGTTACCTCCTCTTCTTCATTTACCATGAAGCACACGTTTGAGCTTTTATCACTAGAGACGTGGGAGCTTTCTTTCTCCTCTATTTGTTGATGGTTCAAAGGATTTTCAATCTGTATACTTTCATCAACATTCTCACAACATTTGTTAGAAAGATATAATGAATCAAGAGTGTTTAGAATATCTTTAGCATTTGAGCATTTAGAAACTTTAACATAAATATCATCACTTAGGGCATGCTGTAAAATATGCATAGCTCTAATATTTAAAGAAAAAATTATTTTATCACGATCATCCCATTCCATCTTTGGTTTTGAAACAAAACCATTTTCCACAATATGCCACAAATAACAATCGATGGATGTCATGAAAATACAAATTCTTTTTCTCCAAAAATCATAATAAGAGCCATCAAAATACGGTGCCACATTAGTAGGATAACCTTCCTTAAGAGCCATGGATCTCTCCTCAGGTTGTTAGACCTTGAAATAAGGAGTCAGGCTCTGATACCAATTGTTAGAACAGTAGGTTCTATGGCACACACCAAGAGGGGGGGTGAATTGGTTATTTTAAAAACTTGATTTAAAAACTTTGAAATCCTTTTGATTGAAAGTAAAAATTCAATGCAAGTGAGGATAATGAAATGCTAGCAATGATAAATATATCAAAGTACACAAGCATAAGAAAACACAAGGATTTATAGTGGTTCGGCTCAACCAAGCCTAATCCACTACCTTAGCTCCTTACTAAGGATTTTTCAAACCATCCACTAAAACCCCCTACTTAAACCAAGTAGGTCCTCTAGTCCAAGACTAGGAAATACAACCTCTTGCTCATACAAGCAAGCCCTCTAGCACCTAGCTAGGAAAAACAGCCACTTGCTTCAACGAGCAAGTCTTCTAGCACAAAGCTAGGAGAAATTTAGAAATATAGAAAATGAGAGAATCTAAGAGATGAATCTCTTAGTTACAATGTCTCTCAAGATTAAACAAGGCTTAATTGAATGTATTTACAATGATAGAACAGTAAAGCCTTGGAGAGAAAAATAAAACAATGAAAGCCCGAACACTGTAAGCTCGAATAAAATTGTTTGCAATTGCTAGATCATCTCGTTTCCGTCCATTAGCCTCTCCTTGATCATCCATGAGTTGTATATATAAGCATCCATAAAGATTGAAGAAGAAACTAGCCGTTTTTGTGACCGTTGGAGTTGAAAAACTAGCCGTTATAAAATTCTGTGAAACACAATAGTCGACAGAGAAAAGGATTAGTTGACTATTTTTACATGTAAAGCAAGAAATAGTTGACAGACAAAATGAATAGTCGACTATCTTATAACACAAATTTTCAATAGTCAAACAACACATTCCAATAGTCGACAGATGCAAAACTGTGAAGAAAATTTTGAAACTTATGAACAAAAATAGTCGACAGACCAAAAGGCATAGTCGACTATCCTTACTCGATAGTCGAAAGATGCTAAAATAGTCGACAGATGCCTTGAATAGTCGACAGATCAAACAGATAGTCGACTATTTTCAGGCATAGTCAACATAAT